>NC_037673.1:176371241-176532857 GCF_003255815.1 Theropithecus gelada
TTTTTTTGAGACAGAGTCTCGCTCTGTCACCCAGGCTGGAGTGCAGTGGCGCAATCTCAGCTCACTGCAATCTCCACCTCCCAGGTTCAAGGGATTCTCCTGCCTCAGCCTCCCAAGTAGCTGGGATTACAGGTGCACGCCACCATGCCCAGCTAATTTTTGTATTTTTAGTAGAGACAGGGTTTCATCATGTTGGCCAGGATGGTCTTGATCTCCTGACCTCGTATCACACTTTTTAAAAACGGCAGTGATGATGGGACAATTGTTTATTGTTACGATATCTCTCAAAAGTCTTGAAATCACTGTTAAGTCTTAAATCTCCCATCTGTGTTTTGTGCACATGGCCTGAATGATGCACGTGACAAAGGGGCTGGGAGTCTCGGCGGCTGCATAGATGGGCTCTCAGCACGAGGGGCTCAGCACGGACGGGGAACGCTCTGCCCGTGCCCTGTAGAGACAGCTGTCCATTTCTCCCTGTGTCTGCCTCATCGGGACGTGGGGCTTGGTGTGCGTGAACTAGACACATATGCACGGTGTGGCTCCCGTGGGGTTCTGCTTCCTCCCCATGAAATGAATGAGACTGAATTAAATGCCCGGTGCTGGCAGGCGTGCAGGGGCAGCTCCTTACACACCACTGAGGGGAGGGGTGGTATGTGTTGTCATGGTCTCTTTAATTGTACCAAGATTTGGCTCAATGTGCCAAGAGCCGTATGTTCTATAGTGTCCTTTCATCCTAATCAAAGCCTTGGAAATGTATCCTGAGAAAATAAAGGGGACGAGCTGTGGAAGAAAGGCCCTTGCTTCAGCATTAAATCCCAGCAGCGAACACTCGCAAGCAGCGCCGGTGGCGAACAAAGGGAGCATGGACGAGGAGGTGATCACAGACCCACTGGCGGAGTGGCTGTGGCCGCCGCAGTGATGGTTCTGAACACGCAGTCATAACACAGAAAACGGTGTGGCACAAGGAAGGGAAAAGAGCAGGAGAGAAAGGTGTGGATGGTGGAAATGACATTTATATGGATGAAGACTGCAGTGGGGCCCTGAGAAATGAGTCGCTGCAGTGCCTTCCCCGCACCCCGTTGTTTTACAGTCATTCATCCAAGTTGAAGTTCACTCATCAGAAGGTGGCTCTGGGAACACCTGAACTGATTCCAGGCCCAGAATGGTGAGGTTGGGGGCACCTGCCCCTGCTGTGGCAAGGGCACTGACAGGACACTGAGAGGAAATGCCTGGCTCTGGCACACAGCCCCAAGTGGCCGAGGCATGAGCTTCTGCCTCGGTTTCCCTCTCCATGGCTCCTGTCACGCTGCCCGGCCCCCAGCCCCTCAGGCATCTCTCCTTGTGTGTGTCTCCAGGCCCTGCACCTGGAGGTCCTGGGGCTCCTGCAGCAGTTCAAGAGACAGCAGGCGAGGATTGTGTGGGGTCAGGTCTGCTGAGAGACCGGCAGCCATGGGACAGGACCCCACGTGTCACCCTGCAGGGGGGCACTCTGATGCCTGCCAATGCCCAGTTGGGCATCCTTCCATCTGGAGGCCTTGCTGGCAGGCTCAGGGCCCACCCTGCTCTAGGCCACTGGCACTGGCAAAGTTTCTGGGACAGCATGGCCCCAGCCCAACCCCTCTCTGGGAGACGGGAAGTGTGTGCGGGGACAGGGGCACGATGTGGTGTGTTGAGAAGGAAGGCCAGCCCTGGAGATGGATGTGCATTCCCCTGCTATTCCAGTGGGTGCTAGAAGAGGGTAACAGTCACCTGCCCCCAGCCAGGTGAAAACGTGCCCAAGGGCCCTGCTGTTCCTCCTCCGTGTGGGACTGGCAGAAGGTGGGCCGGCTGTGCCAATGAAAAACCACAAGCTCTGCTGTGCTTCGGGAGCTGATGTGCTCAGACCTTCCCGGTGTAAAAGCCATCCAGGACTCCTGACGTATGTTTCGTATTATGATTGTAAGGGTGGCAATTAATTCTATGTTTTAAAAAAGCCACTGTTGGGGCCACACAGTGAGTTAAAGCACAGTTAGAAATGGCATCTGTAGTGCCAAGGTGGCCAATTTACAAACCCTGTTCCTGCTGGGGTCCCCTCATCCCTCAGCGTGGGTGGCTGGCAGTACAAATCTGCAAAATGGAAATCCATCGAACTTGCAGAAGAAAAGCAGGTGGCTGGTCAGAGCGTGTCTTGGGGGCTGGAGAGATGTTGCCTGGGCCAGGTGTGGCAGAAGGGACAGAGGTAAAGCAGGCTCACGAAGGCCCTTGTGAGGACCACGCGCGTGTCTCAGAAGGACACCTGTGAGCTCTGAGAAGCGGGAGCAGCCCGGTGCGCGAAGCACCTCACACAGTGCCTGCTGCTGTGGAGAAAGGGCCCCCGAGGCCAGCACTCCCCACGGGGAGCTCGCCACCTGCCAGCGCCGGACCACAACACAGGCAGCAACTGCTTCTAGCCAAGGCTCTGTGCCAAAAAGACTTGCCAACTGCACTGCCACGGTTCCCCATGGCTTCCGTGCTGGCTGCAGCGGGGGCAACCCTCTACCTGCCCATCCAGCCCTGCAGCTGAAACCATGTCCCAACAGCTGCTGGAAATGACCCCACTGCTTTAGCCTCAAAGGCTGTGGTGGTCAGATCAGAGCCCTTTCTGCCCTTTGCTTTAATATGGTGCAGAATTGTACACATTTACACATTCTCAAGAGTTTCAGACCAGCCTGGGCAACACAGGGAGACCCTCATCTCTAGAAAATTTTTTTTAAAAATTAGGTTGATGTAATGTTGCACACCTGTAGTCCGAGCTACTTGGGAGGCTGAGATTGGAGGATCCCTTGAGCCCAGGAATTCAAGGCTGCAGTGAGCCGTGATGGCACCACTGCACCCCAGCCTGGGTGACAGAGCGAGACCCTGTCTCTAGCAAAAATAAAAAAAGTTAAAAAAAATATACTTAACATAAATTTACCATGTAAAGTTCAGTGGCATTAAGTACATTCACACTGTTGCCCAAGCATCACCACCATCCATCCACAGAAGTTTTTGATCATCCCAGTTGAAACCCTGTACCCATTAAACACAAACTCCCCAATCTCTCGTCCTCTCCTCCCCCAGCCCCTGGTGACCACAGTTGTACATTCTATGTATTTTTTACTATTCTGGGTACCTTATATAAGTGGAATCATAAAATATTTGTCCTTCAGTGACTGGCGTATTTCATTCATCTTTGTCAAGATGCACCTCTGTTGTAGCAAGTGTCAGAGTTTCCTTCCTCTTTCAGGCTGAATACTATTCCATTGCATGCATATCCCACATTTTGTTCATCTATGCATCTGTCAGTGGGCAGTGGGCTGTTTCCCCTTTACCATACGGTTTTCCACAGTAGCTGCACCATTTCATTTATTTATTGATTTTTGTTTTAATTTTTGTTTCGAGACAGGGTATCACTCTGTCACCCAGGCTGGAGTGCAGCGGCGCAATCTTGGCTCACTGCAACCTCCACCTCCCGGGTTCAAGCAATTCTCCTGCCTCAGCCTCTCGAGAAGCTGGGATTACAGGCATGTGCCACCGCTGCGCCCGGCTCATTTTTGTTTTAGTAGAGATGGGGTTTCACCATGTTGGCCAGGCTGGTCTTAAACTCCTGACCTTAGGTGATCTGCCCGCTTCGGCCTCCCAAAGTGCTGGAATTGCATGTGTGAGCCACTGTGCCCAGCCTGCTGCACCATTTAAAATCACCACCAGCAATGTAAAGGGTTCCAGTTTCTCCACATCCTTGGCAACGCTTGTTATTTTCTGCTGTTTTGATAATGGCCAACCTAATGGGTGGGAAGTGGGATCTCACTGTGGTTTGGATTTGCATTTCCCTAAGTATCAGTGATCTTGAGCATCTTTTCATTTGCTGTTTGTATATATTCTTTAGAAAAATGCCTGTTCAAGACTTTTCCCCACTTTTTTCAAGCAAAGAAAATTTAATTCATAGAATTGGTTCTATGACAGGATGTCATTACCCCACCTCTGAGATTTAAGGAACAAAAGAGAAACTGAGGCGTTTCAAGACCCAGAAGATCAGAGGAGAAGCGCCGCACATCTGGAGCTCATGCTTCGAGCTTGGCTGCTGCTGGGACCTCTGCAGAGGCATGAGGCAGCTAGCCCCGAGACTCCTCTTTTACCCATTTTTGAATTGAGTTGTTTGGGATTTGTTTGCTTTTGAGTTTTAGGAGTTTGTTAGATATTATGGATATCAATCCCTCATTAGCTATGTGATTTGTAAATATCTTCTCTCCCATTCAGTAGGTTATTTTTTTACTTTGTTGACCCTGTCCTTTGAGGCACAAATGTTTCCCATTTTGATGAAGTCCAATTTGTCTGTTTTTGTCTTTCGTTGCCTGTGTCTTTGGTGTCATATCCAAAAAACTGCCCAATTCAATATCATGAAGCTTTCCCCCAATGTTTTTTTGAGATGGAGTCTGGCTCTGTCGCCCAGGCTGGAGTGCAGTGGCACAATCTCGACTCACTGCAACCTCTGTTTCCCAGGTTCAAGTGATTCTCGTGTCTCAGCCTCCCGAATAGGTGGGACTACAGGTGCATGCCACGACACCCGGCTCATTTTGTTATTTTGTGTTTTTGTATTTTTAACACGGTTTCACCACATTTCCCAGGCTGGTTTCCAACTCCTGAGCTCAAGTGATCCATCCACCTTGGCCTCCCAAAGTGTTGGGATTACAGGCATGAGCCACTGCATTTGGCCAGCTATGTGTTTTTCATATGTGACTTTTATTATGTTGAGGTAGTTTCCTTCTATTCCAGTTTTTGGAGTTTTATTTTTTATTATTATTATTATTTTTAATCATGAAAGGGCATTGAATTTTGTTTAATGCTTTTTCTTCATCAGTTGAAATGATCATGTGTTTTTTCCTTCATTCTGTTAATCTATTGTATTACATCGATTGATTTTCCTATGTTGAACCATCTTTGCATTCCAGGAATAAACTTCCTTTGGTTGTGGTGTATAATTTTTTTAATATGCTGCCAAACTTGGTTTGCTAATATTTTGTTGAGGAGTTTTGCATCATAAGGGATATTGGTCTGTAGTTTACTTTTCTTGTAGTGCTTCTGTCTGGCTTTGGTATCAAGGTAATGTTGTCCTCATAATATGAGTTAGGAAGTGTTTCTGCCTCTTTAATTTTTAGGAAAAGTTTGAGAAGGATTGGTGATAGTTCTTTTTTAAATGTTAGGTAGAATTCACCAGTGAAACCACCAGGTCCAGGACTATTTTGTTGTTGGAAGGCTTTTAATTACTAATTAAACTGCATTATTAGTTATAGATCTATTTAGGGTTTTCTATTTTTTTTTCATGATTTCAGTTTCTAGGAATTTCATCTAGAAATTCCAATTTGTTGGCATATAATTTTTCATAGTACTCTTAAAATTCCTTTAATTTCTGTAGAATTGGTAATAGTAGCCCTACTCTCATTTCTGATTTTAATAACTTGAGTCATGTCTTTTTTTTCAGTCAGTCTAGCTAAAGGTTTGTCAATTTTATTAATCTTTTTGAAGAACCAACTTTAGGCTTTTTAAATTTTTTCTATTCTCTACTTTATTTATCTCTGCTGTAATCTTTATAATTTCCCTCCTTCTGCTAGCTTTGAGTTTAGTTTGTTCCTCTTTTTCTAGCTCTTTACATTGTACAATTAGGTTGTTATTTTGTGACCTTTCTTCTTTTTTAAGGTGTTTACAGCTATAAATTTCCATTAAGGAGTGTTTTTGCTGTATCCCATGTTTTAGTATGTTGTGTTTTCATTTTCATTCATCTCTAAGTATTTTCGAATTTCCGTTGGGACTTGTTCTTCAATGCATAGGTTAAGAATGTGTTGTTTACTTTCCACAAATTTGTGAGTTTTCCAGTTTTCTTTCTATTATTGATTTCTAATTTCATCCTGTCATAGTTGGAGAGGATACTTTGTATGATATCTCTCTTTTAAAATTTATTGTGTCTTAATCTGTGGCCTAACATATGGTTTATCCTGGAGAATGTCACATGTGCACTTTCGAAGATTGTGTATGTTGTTGTTGAGTAGAGTTCTGTATATGTCTGTTAGACCTAGTTGGTTTATTGTGTTAAGTCCTTTATTTCCTTACTTATCTTCTGTCTGGTCATTCTACCCAGTATTGAGAATGAGGTAGCAGCTGCTGAAATAGCTCAGTTGGGAAAGCATTAGACTGGAGAGTGAGGTATTGCAGTCACCAGCTATTACTACAGAGCCGCCTATTTCTCCTTTCAATTCTGCCCATTTTTGCTTCATATATTTTAATGGTCTGTTATTGGGTCATAAATGTTTATAATTGTTAAATCTTCTTGCTGAATTAAATTTTCATTGATACGTGATACCTTCCTTGTCTCTGGTAATCCTTTAAAATTTAAAGTAGTTTTTCTGCTAGTAGTATGGCTGCTCCCGCTGTCTTTTGGTTACTGTTTACGTGGAATATCTTTTTCAGTCCCTTCATATTTAACCTATTTATGACTTTGGATCTAAAACGAATCTCTTGTGGACAATATATAGTTGGCTCTTTTTAAAAAATCCATTCTGCCAATCTTTGTCTTTTGACTAGAGAATGTAATCCATTTCCTTTTTAAATAATAACCGTTAAGACAGGACTTATTCCTGCCATTTTGCTGTGTTTTTTTTTTTCCTATTGCCCTGTATATTTTTGTTCCTTATTTCCTGCAGTGCTGTGTTCTTTTTGTGTAGTGAAACATTAATTCCTTTCTTGTTTCCTTTTGTGTATATCCTATAGCTACTTTCTTTGTGGCTACCATGGGGATTACATTTAACATCCTAAAGTTATAACACTCTAATCTGAATTTAGACCAGTTTAACTTTAAGAGAATTCAAAAACTCTGCTCCTATACAGTTCTGTCCCCACGCTGTTATTGATGTCACACAATTACATTTTTATTAAGTTCAAAAGCACAGACTAATAATTATTTTCTTAATGTATTAGTCTCTTAAATCATGTAAAAAAAAAGGTAGAGTTACTGTTATCATAATACCAGTTTTTATAATTGCCCATGGATAAATCTTTACCAGATATTTTTGTTACTACAGCTTTGAATTACTCTTTAGTGTCTTTCATTTCAACCTGAAGCACTTCATTTAGCATTTCTTCTAGGTAGGCCTTGTGGTAGTGACTTTCTTCAATTCTTGTTTATCTAGGAATGTCTTAACTTTCTAATCATTTTTGAAGGACAATTTTGCCATACATAGGATTCTTGGTTGACAGGATTTTTACTTTCAGCATTTTGAATTTATCAACTGACTGCCTTCTGGCCTCTAAGGTTTCTTTTCTTCTTGTTTTTTTTTTGAGACAGAATCTCACTCTGTCACCAGGCTGGAGTGCAGTGGCATCATCTTGGCTCACTGTAACCTCTGCCTCCCGGGTTCAAGTGATTTTCCTGCCTCAGCCTCCCAAGTAGTTGGGACTACAGGCACCTACCACCACACCCAACTAATTTTTGTATTTTTAGTAGAGGTGGGGTTTCACCATGTTGGCCAGGATAGTCTCGATCTCCTGACCTCATGATCTGCCCACCTCCGCCTCCCAAAGTGCTGGGATTACAGGTGTGAGTCCCTGTGCCCGCCAAGGCCTCTAAGGTTTCTGATGGGAAATTCCTTGATAATCTTATTGAGGATCCCCTTTTCTTTTTCTTTTTCTTTTTCTTTTCTTGAGACAGAGTTTAGCTCTGTCACTAGGCAGGAGTACAATGGAGCGATCTCGGCTCACTGCAACCTCCAACTCCCTGGTTCAAGTGATTCTTCTGCCTCAGCCTCCCGAGTAGCTGGGACTACAGGCATGCCACACCACGCCCAGCTAAGTTTTGTATTTTTAGCAGAGACGGGGTTTCACCATGTTGGCCAGTATGGTCTCCATCTCTTGACCTTGTGATCCACCTGCCTCAGCCTCCCAAAGTGCTCTGATTACAGGCCATGAGCCACTGTGCCCGGCTGAGGACCCCTTTTATGTGATGACTCACTTCTTTCTTGCTGTTCTCAAGATTCTCTATTAGTTTTTGTCTTTTCCAGTTTGATTATAATGTGTCTCACTGTGGGTCTCTTTGAGTTTATCCTACTTGGTTCACTGAGTTTCCTGGATGTTTATATTCAGGTTTTTCATCAAATTTGGGAAGTTTTCGGCCATTAATCATTCAGATAATCTCTCTATGCCTTTCTCCCACTTCTTTTCCTGGGACTCTCACAACGTATATGTTGGTCTGCTTTATGGTATTGCTTAGGTCCTGTAGGTTCTGTTCACTTTTTTCCATCTTTTTTATTTTCCTGTTCCTCAGACTCAATCATTTCAATGGCCCTATCTTCAAGTTTCCTGATTCTTTCTCTGGCCTGCTCAAATCTGCTTTTGAATACCTCTAGTGAATTTTTCATTTCAGTTATTGTGCTTTATAGCTCCAATGGTTCCTTTGCATGCTTCTCTATCTCTTTATTGATAGTTCCATTTTGCTTGTTCATCTTTTTCTTGACTGCTACTTCTTTACTTCTTGGAACATCTTTAGGACAGTTGTTTCAAAGCCTTTGTCTAAGAAGTCTGTCATGAAGTCTTTCTCAGGGACAGTTTTTGTTTATTTACTTATTTTTCCTTCAAATGAACCATGTTTTCCTCTTTCGTTATATGCCTTGTGGTATTTCTTTTGTAGAAAACTGGACATTTGACTCTTACAATGTGGCAACTCTTGAAATCAGATTCTCCTCCTTCCCCAGGGTCTGCTGTTTTGGTTTAAAAAAAAAAAAAAAAAGTTGGCCGGGCAAGGTGGCTCACGCCTGTAATCCCAGCACTTTGGGAGGCTGAAGGAGGCGGATCACCTGAGGTCAGGAGTTCAAGACCAGCCTGCCCAACATGGTGAAACCCCGTCTCTACTAAAATACAAAAAATTAGCCAGGTGTGGTGGCAGCACCTATAGTCCCAGCTACTCAGGAGGCCAAGGCGGGAGAATTGCTTGAACCCGGGAGGCGGAAGTTGCAGTGAGCCGAGATTGCGCAGCTGCACTCCAGCCTGGGCAATGACAGCAAAACCCCATCTCAAAAAAAATAAAGATAAAAAAAGGTTGTAGGTTGCCCTGTACTGGGATCAGCATAAGATATAAGTGTAAGGTCTTCTCGGCTGTTTTCTGAGGCTGCACTTTTCCCAGGGTAACTCCAGTACCCCATACATGTTATTGCTTTTCAATGTTCTAGTCCTTAAATGTCTGGCTCCCAAACGGGGAAAAAGGGAACAATCAAAGGGGAGATAGTGGGGAATTTAATGGTTCTGGCTCTTTAAATCCCCTGGAAGCCTTTTCATCAAATGGAGATTATAGCAAAGGTGGCCCACCTCTGTGTCTGCACATCTATGATCAGAGGCAGCAGAACACAGATCCCTGATACCGATATCTGGAGTGCAAGGTCTTTATCACCTACCCTGGCTCCCACAGGCTCCGTGTCAGCCTCTCCACGAACACATGCACAGCCTGCCATGGGATTTGGGGGTGGGGGATAGGTAACTGCTACTCTGTTAAGAGCTGGAATTGACCAGAATTAACCAAGATTTACTATCCAAGCCCTCCTCTGCAGCTGCAAGCTTTCAAATAGACTCCAGAATTTCAAAATAGTTCTATCAAACAGATTCTGTCAGTTCATTTGTCATCTACATGGAGAGATGGAATCCTGATGCCTGCTACTCCACCATCTTCCCTGATTTCTCTTCATTACATCTTTAACTGGCTATTGCTATTGTGTTTTGTATATGGCTCTGTATAGCATCTTATTCATTCTAATAGCCTTGGGGTTTGCAGAAGTCAATCATGTCTACAATTAATGGTAATTTCATCTTTTCCCTTCTGGTGGTTAAACTTTTCTCCCTTTTCTTGTCATAACGCATTGGACAGAACTTGCTAGCAGAAACAATACTGGTAAGAATAAGTATCTTATATCGCTCTATCTCTCCATCAGGGTAAGGTGTGCTCTGGAGACAGAGCTCAAAACCCCTCTAGGATGATGTTCCCAGTCCCCCTCCTCCAAACCCAGAAGTGGGTGTGTTGGGAGGAGCTGGGGCCATGTGGCCCCTGGTCAGCATGTATCCTGGAAGCCCCAGGACGTTTATGTCTTATTCCTTCTCCTGCCATGAGAAAGAACTGACCAGCCCAGGGCCTTCTCAGAGCCCATGGTTCAGTCTCTGTTCAGCTTTACTTCCCTCTGTGAAGGGCCCCCAGAAGCTCTGAGAAGAGGCCTGAATTCTAAGTTTTCTTACAGGGCTCAGGACAGGTCTGCCTCCTGGGCAGGTGTCTGGAGCCTCAGCTGGCCCCGGGCACTGCTGCAAGGGCAAAATGGGCCTCTTTGTTGGGACAAACCCTGCTGACTTCGTCAGGAACAGAGACAGTCCCCGTCCTCTTAAGGGACAGGGAGCTGAACTCAGCACGGTTTCCAAGGCTCCTGGGTGAAGCACCTGCTCCACCGTACCCGGACAGGTTCTGAACTCCAGGGACTGAAGTTCAAAGAAGAAATAGACTCTGTCATTCTTCAGTGTCTTTTGTTCTCATATGTCAGTGTCACTTAAGCCTTAAAATGACCACAGGGGAATGACCACCCACTTTGCAGAGGAATAAACCCGGACTCTCAAGGTAAACTGGGGTGGACAAGGTTACCAGCTGCTGACTGGTGGGCTGGGCTGGACTCTCTCTCTCTCTTTTTTTTTTTTTTTGGAGATGGAGTCTCACTCTGTCACCCAGGCTGGAGTGCAGTGGCACAATCTCGGCTCACTGCAAGCTCTGCCTCCCAGGCTCACACCATTCTCCTGCCTCAGCCTCCCGGGTAGCTAGGAGTACAGGCGCCCGCCAATATGCCTGCCTATTTTTTTTTTTTTTGTATTTTTAGTAGAGATGGGGTTTCACCGTGTTAGCCAGGATGGTCTCGATCTCCTGACCTCATGATCCACCCACCTCGGCCTCCCAAAGTGTTGGGATTACAGACGTGAGCCACGGCGCCCGGCCCACCCTGGACTCTTGACTCCAGGTCCAGCTCCTGGCCCTGGCCCTTTGAGTGGGAATTGGTACAGCCTGAGTGGAAGACAGACTTGGCCCGGAGGTTCAGCAGGGAAGCTGGGCGCTGGCGCTGGCGCTGGGAGCTGAGGGACAACCTGAGTACTAGAAGCCACGGTGTCCCCTGGCCTCCAGGAGGCAGGGAGCTTCTGGGCAGCCCTGATGGACTCAGCTGAAGGAGAGGCCTCAGACCACAGCCCAGCCCTTCCCCACCTTGCACAGAAACCTCAAGAGAGGAAAGCCCCCGACCCTGAGTGTGGGTCTGGACTATGCCAGCGCACGTCTGGCTGCCCCGAGCAGTGGTAGCATCGTGTCTAGGCTCCAAAAGCCTCTGTGGTCCTCCTTTTCTCTCTCCCTGGAAGAGCCTGGAGCTTGGACACACATTCCATTTCCATCTGGGTCCCATGCAGGGCTCCTGCCTGCTCCGATGCCTGAAGAGGTGCTGTGGGGGAACCGCGGCCTCCCTAGGCCGAGCCCAGATCTGCTTGCGGAGGCTGAGAATGCACCTGGCTTTGCCTTCAGGAGGGCAACGCGCTTGGCTGTGAGGGGAGGATTGGCCTGAGTTATTTTGGGGCTCCATATGGCCTTCACCTCCTGCCGACAGATCCCGCTGTTTCCCTCAGGAAGCTCTTGTTTCTGATTGCTCGGGGGCCCGGCTTGCAGGCAATCTGTTGGATGCAAGGCAACAGCACCAAGACCCACGGCAGATTGGTCACTAAATATAGAGCTCTCCCAAGAGGGCAAGTCAGCCTTTCTCCCGCTGCATCTTCCATCCTGTCCCTTACTCTCGGCCCACGTTCTCAACGACGCCCTGAGGACACACTTCTAGGAGGAGAGGCACAGCCCAGTCACTCCCCAAACCACAGGGAAGGGGTTTGTTTCACCTCCCAACCCGCATGCTGCCTGCAGGAACTCCTCCCCGCTGGCGCTGGCGGGAGCCTGAGTCAGGGTGGGAACCTGAGTCCTGCCCAAGAGTGCACTGTCCCTCCTCTCACTGCTGAGCAAGTGACCAGGTCATCCAATTACAACAAAGCCTGGGCTTTGCTTTGAGATGATTATTATTATTATCATCCTTATTATTATAACATGAACATCTGTTCCCAGGACCCAGCTGATAAAAGGAGCATTACCAGTACCTTAAGATTCCTAATGCACCTTCCTCAACCAGTCCCACTCCTCATCTCCCACCCTCCAGACAAGACCATCCTGACTTTTGTGCTAATTGTTCCCTTGCTTTTCTTTATAGTTCCACCTGTGTATTTATCCCTGAATACCCTGCCTAGTTTGACAGCGGAGGGCAGGTGCATGCTGGCAGTGCAAGGACAGGACGGCACTGCCCCTGCTGGACAGAGGCTCCCGGAGGCGAGCGGATCAGTCTCCAGGCTGTGGTCTGATTCCTGCTTCTCTGGGAGCTGACAAGGCCCCTCCAGGGGAAGTCGTGAGCAGGGTTGAAAGGGAGTCTTGGGAAACATGGGGCTCAGCACAGTCAGGTGCCTGGCAGGGCTGAGGTGGGGACCAGGCGCTGGACCTCTGTGATAAAGAACTGTTATCTAAAATATATAAAGGGCCAGGCATGGTGGCTCACACCTGTAATCCCAGCACTTTGGGAGGCTGAGCAGGCAGACTGCTTGAGTCTAGCAGTTCGAGACCAGCCTGGGCAACATGGTGAGATCCCATCTCTACTAAAAATTACTAAAAAATTAGCTGGGCGTGGTGGCATGCACCTGTCGTCCCAGCTATTTGGGAGGCTGAGGTGGGAGGATCACCTGAACCTGGGAAATTGAGGTTGCAGTAGGCCGAGATCGTACCACTGCACTCCAGCCTGGGCAACCAGAGTGAGACCCTGTCTCACAAAACAGTAAATAAAATAAAATAAAACATACAAAGAACTCTTACAACTTAATAATAATAAAACAAACAACCTGATTAATAAATGAGACAAAAACCTTAACAGACACCTGACCAAAGAAGATATAAGATGGAAAATAAGAATTTACAGAGGTGCTTCACACATGTCATCAGTGAAATGCAAATTAGAACAAGATACCACTACACACCTACTAGAGTGGCCAAAATCCAGATCACCGTCACCATCAAATGCTGGCGCGGAAGGGGAGCAGCAGGAATTCTCATCATTGCTGGTGAGAGGGCAATACGGCACAGGCGCTTCGCAAGGCAGCTTGGCAGTTTCTTACAAAACTAAACATACTCTTACCATAGAATCTAGCAATCTTATTTCTTGATATTTACCCAAAAGAGTTGAAAATTTATGTCCACATAAAACCTACACACATGTGTTTCTAGCAGCATTATCATAATTGCCCAAACTTGGAAGCAACCAAGATGTCCTTCTATAGGTGAGTGGGTAAATAAACTGTGGTACATCCATCCAAGTGCTAAAAAGAAATGAAGTATCAGGGCCGGGTGCGGTGGTCCATGCCTGTAATCCCAGGACTTTGGGAGGCCGAGGTGGGTGGATCATCTGAGGTCGGGAGTTCGAGACCAGCCTGACCAACATGGAGAAACCCCATCTCTACTAAAAAAATATAGAAAATTAGCTGGGTGTGGTGGCACACGCTTGTAATCCCAGCTACTCGGGAGGCTGAGGCAGGAGAATTGCTTGAACCCAGGAGGCAGAAGTTGCGGTGAGCTGAAATTGCACCATTGCACTCCAGTCTGGGCAACAAGAGTGAAACTCCATCTCAAAAAAAATAAATAAAAAGAGAACTGAAGTATCAGGCCATGAAAAGACACGGAGGAAATGTAAATGCATATTACTAAAACAAAGAAGCCAATCTGAAAAGACTATATGATTCTAACTAGATCACATTCTGGAACATGAACGTTTATGGAGACAGTAGAAAGACCAATGGCTTCCAGGGTTAGTGGGGAGGAAGGAATAAATAGGTGGAACACACAGGATTTCTAGGGCAGTGAAACTATTCTCCGTGATACTATAATGGTGGATATGTGACATTATTCATTTGTCAAAACCCATAGAATGTACAACACCAAGCATGACTCCCTAAGATGAACTATGCACTCTGGGTAATAATGATGTAGCAATGTAGGTTTATCAGCTGTAACAAATGTACCATTCTCGTGGGTGATGTCGATAATGGCGGAGCCTCTGTATGTGTGGGGGCAAGAGGATGTGGGAAATCTCTACTTTCTGCTCAGTTTTGCTGTGAACCTAAAACTGCTCTAAAACTAGTCTATTTTTAAACAGATGGCTTGGAGGGAGTGGGGGTCTTGGTGATCGTCTACTTCCGGCTCACGCTGCTGCAGTGGGGCTCAGTTGCCCTCTGGATGTGGTGCAAAGCTGTTACACTGAGATCACCTTTCACCATCCTCCAAGAGATTCCTTCTCCTTTGTGTGTTGGGCTCCTGTCTCGTGTATTTAAAGTCTTCTTTCTTGTGTTGGTCTTTCATTTTAATGGAGCACATCCTCTAGTAGCTTTTTGAGAAGAGGTGCTTAGGAAGTAAAAGTTTAAGATCTCACATGCCTGTAAACATTCTCATTTTACCATCACACTTGCTAGTATATTTTATAGTTCAGCAGGGCATAGAATTCTACATCGGTGCTCATTTGTCTTCACACTTTTGAAGGCATTGTTTTCTGGCTTCTCTCTGAACTTTGCAGAATTTTCTTCATTCCAAGGTGACCCATCATGCCGGTTTGCCTGGGACTGTCCTAGTTTTAGTACTAAAAATCCCGTATCCCAAGAAAAACCCCTTAGTCCCAGGTAAACAAAGCCAGTTGGTCACCCTAGTCCCAAGCATTTTGAAATTTCACAAGGACGCACCTTGACACGGGCCTTTCTATGTCCCTCGTGTGGAGCACTTTCCAGTCTCACGGGCTGGAAGTTCATGCCCTTCGGTGCTGGAAAACTTTCTTAAATCATTGCACGGATGGTTTCCTCTCCTTCGTTTTCTCTGTCTAGAATTCTTAGCACTCATTGTTAGATCCCCTGGACTTGTCCTCCAATTTAAAAAATATTTTCTCTCCTACTTTCCATTACAGAATCTTTGTGCTCTACTTTCTGAAAGCTTTGCAATTTTATCTTTCAAATCTTCTTTTGTTTATTTCTGCTGACATATTATTAATTTCTATGAGGTCTTTTTTTGTCCTTTGAATGCTACTTTTTGTTCTTTTTTTTTCAGAGATGTAATATCTTCTCTTACCTCTCTGAGAATATTAGTAACAAGTTTTTTTAAAAAGTTTTTTAATTAATTAATTTTTTTGAGACAGAATCTCACTCTTTTGCCCAGGCTGGAGTGCAATGGTGCAATCTCGGCTCAGTGCAACCTCTGCCTCCCAGGTTCAAGCGATTCTCCTGCCTCAGCCTCCTGAGTAGCTGGGACTACAGGCGTGCACCACCATGCCCAGCTAATTTTTTGTATTTGAGTGGAGACAGGGTTTCACCATGTTGCCCAGGGTGGTCTCAAACTCCTGAGCTCGGCAATCTACCTGTCTCAGCCTCCCAAAGTGCTCGGATTACAGGCATGAGCCACCGCGCCCGGCCATAGCAAGTTTTATTTGAAGTTTTCTTCTTCCTGCATTGCCTTTGTGTCCTCCAATTTGCCTTTTTTCCTCCTCTGCCCTGGTCTCCGTCTGCCATGCCGGAAGCATTCACTCAGATGTCTGGGACTCCTTGGCCACCACATAGAGACTGAAAGTGAATGGATGCTTCAGGGGAGACGACGGGGCTGTGGACAAGCGCGCAGTGGGGAGATCCAGGTGGGCCATTTGGGGGAACTCTGATCCTGAAGTTGGGACACCCCCTTAATTGATCCACAGGCTGGGGATTTGGCTTTCTGAGGTCTGTTCTATCATTGGTTACTGACCCACTTGCTTTCATTTTGTTTGTTTATTTTGACAAAAGTCCCATTGGTGTACTTCAGTGAGGTTTCAGGAGGGACCAAGTGTTCAGCCAGCCCTCCTGATGCCCTCTTGCCAGCGGGACTGGAGGTTGAGCAGATGAATGGGAGCTGCTGTGGCTGCCCAGCCAACAAGTGGGGGCAGGAAGCCAAGCTCTGACACACTGTTTGGATCCTGAATCTAGCTGCACTCAAAGTGAGCCCTGCTTGTAGAATCTTGGTACCACAAATGTGCCCCAGGGGATACTCCTGCCTGCAGGGCTCACGGCTGCTCACTTACGGCCTTGTTTATCCCATGGAAGGTGCACCAGTGGAAAGGTCTCTCTGGACGCCACTTCTTTGCTAACTTGGAGGTGTTTCCTGCAAAGCTCTGTTCCTGGTGACTCAGTAGAGCGCCCCTCCCAAGCACCTCCTACAAGAAGCCATTTGGCTGTTTCTGGACCTGAGGAGTAGCCGGGGGTCACTGAGGCCTCCAGGGTCTGAGTCAAGGCACCCACTCACCTTCCACATACAGTTGACCTCTGGGGCCTCCAGACTGGACACCCTCTGCTCTGGGTGCCTGGGCATGTCGCCCTGTGAGCCTGGAGACCTTTCTCCAGGTTGTGCACAAGGGGTGGGCTCCACACTGCGGAGGGTGTCCCCTCTGCTGGTGACACACGCTGACCATCACTCCACCACTTGGGGCATTCCACCTGACTCCCCAAGGCAAAGGCCCCCAAGCTGCGCGCACCATTTCTGTCCTAATGCCTGGCATCATTCCATCACACTGTCAGCTTTGCCTCTGGGAAGGAAAACTGGCTCCTAATTTCAGTAGGCCACACACAATGTGCCTGTCATCAGTGTTAGGAAAACTCTGAGAGCTAAAAACTACAAAATTAACCTCTAGATGGGCGCACAGTGGAGAAAACTGCAAGCAGAAGAGTATCCTCCACTAAGGGTCTCGCATCAGCAAGATGCCATGCACAGCTTGAGAACGCCCCTGTACAACCAGGCAGATCCCTGGTATAAATTTATAAATGCGTCCTACAAGTGCTTGAAGGCACTTTCCTCCGAATGCTGATTTTTACACGCGCCTTTAGAGCATCTGTATTTACAGTAGAACACAATGTAGCCGTATTAGGGAAACGTGTCAGCAAGACAGATGACAGAAAGCTGAGGAAGGGGCGCATGCCTGCATTTGGCACAGCCCTGGAAGCCTGTGGGTGCAAAGAGAGGCGGGGAAGGGGCCCATCACTAAACACAGGGGCCCATTTCCCCACTCACACCGGCCAGCCTGTGCTCAGGGCCTGGGGGAGGACGTGGTGGCAGAGCAGAGAAAAACGGGACTCTTCTTCTGGACCCTGGAGACTGACACGCCTGGGATAAATGCAAAGTTCCTCCACAGCCCCCAGACTGGAAAAACATTTTCCAGACTTGGGGGAGAGGAAGGAGGTGCAGGGAGGCTCTGGGGACGTGGGCTGCCGTCGGCAGGAGAGGGACTCCCTCCGCCCTGCTTCCGGAGATTTTCTGGGAGTTGAGTGGGCTCGGAGACAAGGAGACTGAGGTGGTTTCCTCCCTGGAAGGCGGAGGTGGCAAGAACTGGCCCTGGCCCCGCGCAGCCCTGCGGAAGCCCCGGTGACACGAGGAGCCACAGCAGCCAGGTGGGAACTGCCCAGAACGTGGTTCACCTGTGGACCTGATGGGGCCCGGGCCATCGCCGTGGCATCTTGCGGACGTGACCCGAGCTCTGTGGTCCTGGACGCCAGCCCGGGGAGGGCAGATGTCTACACTGACTAGGATCCGGGGCTGTGAGGGCAGCGCTGCAGGATGCCAGGCTGAGCCCAAGACGGGAAGCAGGTGCAGCCCGGCCTCCCCCGCCGCGCGGCTCCTGGACAGGCCGTGGCTGCACATCCCCTGCAGTCTCTGCTGGGACCCCCCGTCCTGCACGTGGCTGACGCCGCCCACCCCCATTCAGCTCGCCAGTCTGGGGCCAGGTCACACAGACAGTCTCAGCCCAGGTCACACAGACCTGCCTGCGGGGGGGCGTCCCTCCACATTACATCGCTGGGGTTACTTTCCCACAGCCCCCGCCACCGACTGCGGTTCTCCTGTCTCTTCTCTGCCTCCCCACAAGACCAGGAGCTTTGGGACAGGGTCTCTCAGATCCACGGCAGTGCCCCCAAGGCCTGGGATGTGCTGGGCACGTGGTGGGTTTTCAAAAGCAAGTTTGACACAAATTCATCAGGGAGTGGATAGATGACCATAGATGAGGTCCTGTCTGATCACTGACCTGCAGGGTGGCCTCATGTCCCCCACGGAGCTAGCAAGCCTGGGACAGGAAGGTCCTGGGTTGTCCAGCACTGGCCTGCAGAGGGGTGTGGGCACTGTCCAAAGCCACCAGCTCTCTGGCTTCCTACTCCCAGGCCCTGCCTCCCTCTCTGAAAATCAGGACATTGTCTGCTTGTCTCTAGCCACTTTGCAACCCCCATCTTCCTGGGTCATGATGTGGCATTGGCCCCTGAGTTCTCAAAGCAGCAGGGTAAAAATCCAGCTGGGCTGAGCAGTGGAGGAACTGAGTCCCAGAGGAGGACATTTGCACCCAGTGCACTGGCACTCCAGGTCCCAGCTCTCACGTCACCCCTAGGACCCACAGCCTGGGTGTGTAACTGGAGGGGCCGCAGGCCAAGAGCCAGGTGGCCTTTCACAGGCAACCCAGGTGGGAGCCTCAACTTCTCAGAGCTGAAAATGGAACTGCCCTCTCTGTATCACCCCAAGCAACTCAAAGCCAGACCACCCTTCCACATTTGATCAACAAGCTCCCCTCACTGCATTAAGGAACTTTTTACAGGTGTGAATTGTCATAAATAGATTTATGTTTATTATTACTCACATTTTGGTGTCTTTAGCTATTCTAGTTCCTTTGCCTTTCTATATACATTTTAGAATTACTTTATATATCTCCACAAAAAAAATCCTGCTGGGATTTTTATGGGAACTGCATTACGTATGTAGATTAATTTTGGGAGAATATCTTTACTACATTGAGTCTTCCAATCCATGAATACCATGTGTCTCTATGATTCCTTGGGTCTCCTTTGATTTCTTTCATCAGAATTTCATTTCATAGTTTTCAGCATACAGATCCTGCACACAGATTGCTAGATTCATACCTAAGTATCTTTGGGGGGCTGGGGGTAGCTATAGCAAACAGCATTGTATTTTAGATGTTGGCTACCAATTGTTCATAGCTAGTACAGAGAAATACAATTGATTGTTGACTTTGTATCCTGCGGTCTTTAGAAACCTATGCATTAATTATAGGTTTTCTTCCCCTTTGGATTTTCAATGAAGAAGTTATCATGTTGTCTGTAAACAGACAGTTTTAGTTCTTGCTTTCCAATCTGTACGCTTCCTTTCCTCCCACCATCCCCTCACTTTTTTTTTTTTTTAGCCTGTTGCGCTGGCTGGGACTTCCAGCAGGATACTGATAGGAGGGGTGAGAGTGGACAATCAACTTGTTCCTGATCTCAGGGAGAAAATATTCAGTCTTTTACGATTAAATACAATATTAGTGGTAGGTTTGTGAAAATGCCCTTCACCAGATTGGGGAAGTTCCCTTCTGTACCTAGTTTGTGGAGTTTTATCACGAATGGATGTTACATTTCCCTGGAAACTTCCTTTCTTGCCTATTGTTCAATGCTTTTTCTGCATCAATTGCTGTGATGCTTTTCTTCTTTACACTGTTAGTGTGATAGATCATATTGATTAATTTATAAATAGTAAACCAGTCTTACATCCCCAGGATAAACCCCACTTGATCGTGGCATATCTCTCTATACCTATATCTATCATCTATCACTTATATATACTGCTGAATTTTTTTTTTTTTTTTGAGACGGAGTCTTGCTCTGTCACCCAGGCTGGAGTGCAGTGGCCGGATCTCAGCTCACTGCAAGCTCCGCCTCCCGGGTTCCCGCCATTCTCCTGCCTCAGCCTCCCGAGTAGCTGGGACTACAGGTGCCGCCACCTCACCCGGCTAATTTTTTTTTTTTTTTTAGTAGAGACGGGGTTTCACCGTGTTAGCCAGGATGGTCTCAATCTCCTGACCTTGTATCCGCCTGCCTTGGCCTCTCGAAGTGCTGAGATTACAGGCGTCAGCCACCATGCCTAGCCTATATTGCTGAATTTTATTTGCTATATTTTGCTGAAGATTTTTGTTCATATGGCACATTGGTCTGTTTGTCTTTGTCTGGTTTTGATTTCAAAAAACCAAACCTCTATTTTCTGAAAGTGACAGTATAGAATTATTTCTTCATTAAATAATTGGTAGAATTTACCAGTAAACCGTCTCTTCCTGGAGATTTCTTTTTCTAAGATTTGAAATTATAAATTCAAGGCCTTTAATGGTTATAGGACTATTTACGTTACCTATTTCACCTAAGGTGAGTTTTGGAAGTTAGTTGCTTTCGAGGAATTGGTCCCTTTCATCTCCGTTGTCAAATCTATGTGTGTAGTGTTGCTATAGCATTGCCTCATCACCCGTTTAATGTCTGCAGATCTCTAGTGATATCCCTACTTTCATTCTTGACCTTTGTGTCTTCTTCTTTTCTTTGTCAGTATCACTAGAGATTTGTCAATTTTATCGATCTTTCTAAAGAACCAGCTTTTGGTTTCATTGATATTCTCCATCATTTTCTGTTTTCAACGTCATCGATTTCTACATTTATTTTTTATCATTTCCTTCTTTATGTTTGCTTTGGGTCTACTTTGCTCTTCTTTCTCTAGTTTCTTAATGTGAAATTTCAATGATTGATTTGAGATCTTCCTTTCTAATGTAAGAATACTGCAAGTTTCTTCTTAAAAATAAAGGGTTTTTTCCATTGTCAATAGATAATTGTATCTATTTATGGGGTACAATGTAATGTTTTGATATAAATTACTCATTTAAGCATTGTTTTAGGTATATCCAACAGATTTTAATACACTGTATTTTCATTCAGTTAAAAATGTTTTTGAATTTCCCTTGAGACATCCATTCTTACCTATGAATTATTTAGATATGTGCTTAATTTCAAAGTGTTTGTTCTAAGCTATCTCTGTTGTGGTTCTATCTTTGATTTCTAATCAAATTCCATTTTGGTCAGAGAACATATTTTATATGAGTTCAATCTTTATAGTTGTTAAGGTGTGTTTTATGTTCCAAGATATGGTTTTGGTGAATATTCCATTTGTACGTGAAAAGAATGTGTATTCTGCTGTGGCTGGGTAAAGATGCTACAAACGTCAACTAACTCCAGTTGGTTAATGATATTGTTCAGTTCTTCCACATCCTTGCTGATTTCTGTCTCCTACTAAGAGAGGAGTGTTGAAGTCTCTATATTTGCAGATTTGTCTATTTTGCCTTTCAGTTCTGCCCATTTTGCTCCACGTATGCTGAAGCTCTGCTGTTAGGTGCACATACATTTAGGATTGTTTTGTTCTCTTTGTAAATGACCCTTTTATTATTTTGTAATGTCCTTCCTTATCTGTGGTAATTCTCTTTGCTTTAAATTGTGCTTTCTCTCTTATTAATATAGCCACTCTGGGTTTCTTTTGATTACTATTTTTCTGGTATATCCTTTTCCCATTCTTTCTTTTTGAACCTATCTATTCCATTATATTTGAAATATATATTTTTGGTAGCATAAAATTGGATCATTTTAAAAAAAATCCACTCTGGCAATTTCTGTCCTTTCATGGGTAGTCTTAAGACTTTATAATTACTATATTTATTGATAAGTTTGAATGAAGGCTATTGTTTTATTTTATTAAATAAACTTTTTGGCCAGGCGCGGTGGCTCACACCTGTAATACCAGCACCTTGGGAGGTCGAGGCTGGCAGATCATGAGGTCAGGAGATTGAGACCATCCTGGTTAACATGGTGAAATCCTGTCTCTACTGAAAATACAAAAAATTAGCCGGGCGTGGCGGCGTACACTTGTAGTCCCAGCTGCTGGGGAGGCTGAGGCAGGAGAATGGCGTGAACCCAGGAGGTGGAGCTTGCAGTGAGCCGAAATTGCGCCACTGCACTCTAGCCTGGGCGACAGAGCGAGACTCCATCTCAATAAATAAATAAATAAATAAAATAAAATAAACTTTTTAGAGCAGGTTTAGGTTCATGGCAATGATTTTCTTTTTTCTTTTTAAATTTTTGTTTTAAATTCTAGGCCGGGGGTGATGGCTCATGCCTATAATCCCAGCACTTGGGAAGGCTGAGGCAGGTGGATCACCTGAGGTCAGGAGTTTGAGACTAGCCTGGCCAACATGGTGAAACCCCATCCCTACTACAAATACAAAAAATTAGCCAGGCATTGTGCCGTGGGCCTGTATTCCCAGCCTCTCAGGAGGCTGAGGCAGGAGAATCACTTGAACCCAGGAAGTGGAGGCTACAGTGAGACAAGATTATGCCACTGCACTCCAGCCTGGGTGACAGAGCGAGACTGTCTCAAAAAAAAAAAAAAAAAAAAAAAAATTCTTGTTACCCTTTATGCCTTCTTTTGAATATATGAACATTTTTAGTATTCCATTTAATTTTTCCTTTTTTTTTCTGAGACAGAGTCTCACTCTGTCATCCAGGCTGGAGTGCAGTGGTGTGATCTCCTCCGCCTCCCGGGTTCACGCCATTCTCCTGCCTCAGCCTCCGGAGTAGCTGGGACTACAGGCGCCCGCCACCTCGCCTGGCTAATTTTTGTATTTTTAGTAGAGATGGGGTTTCACCGTGTTAGCCAGGATGGTCTTGATCTCCTGACCTCATGATCTGCCTGCCTCGGCCTCCCAAAGTGCTGGGATTACAGGCATGAACCACTGCGCCTGGCCTAATTTTTCCTTTTTTTGTGTGTATAGTTTTTTTCATGGTTTGCAGTAGAGATTACAACATATATATATATTTAACTTTTGACAGTTTATTTAGAATAAATATTCCATCACTTCAAGTGGAATCTAGAAACTTACCACCCTGTAGGTATTAAGTTTTATCCTCCCTTGTTTATACAGTAGGTCTGCATACATTGAAAATGCCATCTGACACTGTTATTTTCATTTCCAACCATCAAACATACTTTAAAAATTCAAGAGGGACAGAGGAGTCTATTATATTGACACAGACAGTTACTGTCTCTGTTGCTCTTCCTTCGTTCCCCATGTATGTGTCCTTCTAGTATCACTTTCCTTTGGCCGGAAGAACGTCGGTGAGCAATGCTTGCAGAGCCATTCTGTTGACAAGACACCCTCTTAGCTTCCCTTTACCCGACTGTGTCTTACATCACCTTCATTCCCAAAGAATTCTTTTTTTTTTTTTTTTTTCTGAGACAGAGTTTCACTGTTGTCACCCAGGCTAGAAGTGCAGTGGCACGATCTCAGCTCACTGCAACCTCTGCTTCCCGGATTAAAGCGATTCTCCTGCCTCAGCCTCCTGAGTAGCTGGGGTTACAGGCACCCACCACCATACTCAGCTAATTTTTGTATTTTTAGTAGAGACAAGGTTTCACCATTGTTGGCCAGGCTGGTCTTGAACTCCTGACCTCAGGTAATCCACCCGCCTCGGCCTCCCACAGTGCTGGGATTATAGGTGTGAGCCACTGCACCCGGCCCCGAAGAATATTTTTAATAGATGTAGAATTATGAGTTGATAGTTCTTTTCTTTTAGAACTCTTGTTCCACTTACTTCTGGCCTCTGTGGTTTCTGAAAGGACGTCCACAGGCATTTGAACCATTCTTCCCTTATAAGTAAAGTATCATTTTTCTCTGGCTGCTTACAACATTTTTTCTTTGACTTAATTTTCAGTAGTTTGATTATGGTGTATCTGGGCATGGAGCGTCTTTGTGTTTTCTCATCCTGTCTTGTGGGTTCTTGAACTGTAAGTTTATGTCTTTGACTAAATTGGACAGTTTCCAGCTACTATTTTTTCCAGTGCCTTTCTTCTGTCCTGCACTTTTCTCCTGTCCTTCTGAGACGCCAGTGACATAAATGTTAGAGCTTTTGCTGTTGTTTCCCCAGAGGCCTGAGGCTCTTAATTTTTCTTTCAATTGCTCTCTGCTGTCAGATTGGATAATTTCTGTGGAACTATCATCGGTATCCCTGATCCTTTCCCCTGTCATCTCCATTCTGCTATTTTTTTTTTTGAGATGGAGTCTCGCTCTGTTGCCCAGCAGGCTGGAGTGCAGTGGCGCGATCTCGGCTCACTGCAAGCTCTGCCTCCCTGGTTCATGCCCTTCTCCTGCCTCAGTCTCCCGAGTAATTGGGACTACAGGCGCCCACCACCACGCCCGGCTCATTTTTTGTATTTTTAGTAGAGACGGGGTTTCACCATGTTAGCCAGGATGGTCTCGATCTCTTGACCTCGTGATCCGCCTGCCTCAGCCTCCCAAAGTGCTGGGATTACAGGCCTGAGCCACTGCGCCTGGCCTCCATTGTGCTATGAAGTCCATCCAGTGAGTTTTAAAATTTTCTGGGAGGGTGAGCCAGGAGAATCATTTGAACCCGGGAGGCAGAGGCGTCATGAGCCGAGATTGCGCCACTGCACTCCAGCCTGGGTGACAGAGTGAGACCCTGTCTCAGAATAAACAAACAAATAAATAATAAAATATATTAATTAAATTAAATAAAATTTTGGTTATTGTAATTTTCAGTTCTAAGATGTCCATTTGCTTCTTTATATCTCTTATTTCTTATCTGTGACTTTCTAGCTTTCCATGTGTTTCAAGTACATTTGCCCATACCTGATGCAGCATTTTAATAACAGCTGCTTTCAAGTCTCTGTCCGATAATCTCAATGTCTGCTTCATCTTAGTGTTATCTATCTGCTCATTATCTTTTCCTGTGCGGGTTGACATTTTCCGACTTCTTCACAGGTCAAGTAATTTTTACTAGTCTGCACATTTTGAACACCATGCTATGGAATTCTGGGTCTTGTTTCAATCCTATGGAGAATATTTATACTTTTGTTTTAGCAGATAATTGACCCAGAAGGACTTGGGCCAAAAGTTTAGGCTTCTGTGGGTTGTGGTGCAGTGTAAGTTCTGTTTTCAAAGTCATTCAATTTGTATTTAAATTCATGTGCTACCTAGAGGCCAGTCTGAGACCTGGGCCGTGGTTTATTCTGTACTATAGTTGTCAAAGCTATGATGTGGGTTAGTACTATGCTCCTGCAGCTTAAGGATAAGCCCAGTAATTAATAAACAACTTTCAAAAACAAAACAACAAAACAAACAAACAAAAGGCCGGACGCAGTGGCTCACGCCTGTAATCCCAGCACTTTGGGAGGCAGAGGCAGGCGGATCACCTCAGGTCGGGAGTTTGAGACCAGCGTGACCAACAGTGAGAAACCCTGTCTCTACTTAAAAAAACACAAAATTAGCCCGGCGTGATGGTGCATGCCTGTAATCACAGCTACTCGGGAGGCTGAGGCAGGAGAATTGCTTGAACCCGGGAGGCGGAGGTTGCCATGAGCCGAGATTGTGCCATTGCACTCCAGCCTGGGCAACAAGAACCAAACTCCATCTCAAAATAAATAAATAAATACACAAAACAACAACAACAAAAAACTCTGTGGGACTGCTTTCCTGAGCAATCTTTATGGTATTTGCCAGTTTCCTGGGGCTCCCCATTTCGGTCGTCAAGCCGAAAGCTAGGGCTTTCCTTCCTTGGTTTTGCTGTGCGCGTTCCATGGCCATGCCTGATTCCAGGGCCAAGGGGTGGGGGCCAGAGAGTGAAAGAGAAGCCGGGAGTTCATCTTCCTTGAGGCAACAGCTCCTCCCCTCAGAGAGGAAGGCCTCTCCTCTCTTGGAATTCTGGGCTCCTGCTCCCATGGGATTACTGCGGGCTGGGGTATGAGAGAGCAAAGATTTTTAAAATGGATTTTCTCCATGCTCTGTGAATCATAAGAGACCCTCCTCCCGTTCCTCAAACCAGAAGCGCAGGGGTTCTCCTGGAGTTCACTGTTAGTGCTGATGTCCGTCCAGGTTCCATGCTGCCCTGAGCGCAGGCTTGGCTAGACCAGGGGGAAAATGGCAAACCTACTGCCAGCCGCGTAGAACTCCAAATTCCAGTTTTCAAAGCCCTCAAGTAGCTGCTCTATACATTCTGCTGGTTTCAAGCTGCATTCAGTGGGAGAGTGGAGTATGCTCAGACTACCCCAGAACCAGAAAGCTGTTGTTTACGTTACAATTTCATTCATTTAAAAAATAAATAATGTTTGCTGTCATTACATTCATGTTTATGGTCACTTTCTATGTATGGGAAGTGATACTGCTGATTTAGGTAGGAATATAATATTTCATCACCAAATATATCTATTTTAACAAATGAGCTGATTTTATGAAACAAAGAAAGCAAGACTAGAACAGATCTAACTCCTGCTGCCGGCGCCCCGAGCAGGCCATCCACACTCCCACCTCGCCTCGCAGTCAGGACCTTCATGGTTCCCTCCGTTTGGAACACATCCCCTGGCCCCTCTGAAGGGGACTCCAGTGTCTGCTCCCGGAGGACGTGTCCAAAATGCAGCGGTTGGGGGTGGGGGCCCGTGTATTTTGGAGGCAGCCACTAGAGGAAGTGAGTGAAGTGAAGGAAAGGTCCTCTGAGCAACAGGGTCAGAGGGGAAGGAGTGGAGAGGGCTGGTCAGCTGGGAGAGGGGGCTGGGGGATGTGACAGTGGGGGCGGGCTCCTCACTGAGCCTCAGTTTCCCCTGTACACAACGAGGATCATGAGCATGGAGAGGCTGTGAGCCTGTGTGCCCAGCACGGCATGGGAACTTGGTCTGCACCCTCACTGGCTACGTCACACAACCTGCCCTGTCCCTTCTCCTAGCCCCATGTACACTCCCCAGCACCGCCCCCCGACCCCATGGGGCTCCAAGCCCGCCTCTCTGGCCCAGCCCCAGTTCTCCCCTCGCCCTCCCCCTGTGCAGGCTGCCTTCCCGCCCTGGGGCTCCAGCTTGCTGTCCTGCCCCTGGGCATCCTGCTCCAGGCCCCCACACAGCTTCCACCTGCCCCTGCCTCCGAGACCTTCCGTGACCACTGCTCCACCCGGCACTCGCTGCTCAGCCCCTCTCCACCCTGGACCCCATTTCATTTTCCTCGTGGCTTTTCTCCAAATCCAAATACATGTGTCTCCCCAGGGACTGGGAGCTCCTCTGGGGCACTGCCTTGCCTGTTCCTGCTCACGTCTGCACCCCAGCACTACAGCAGGTTTCAGCAAAAGCCTCCTGGCCGAATGGGTGAGTGAGTGAGTGAATGATGGCCCCTGGGATGCGGGAAGGGGACCAAGCTGGGCAGCAGGAGAGGGGCCGAGAGCTCAGGAGGCCCTGCCCAGGGCTGAGGCTGACAGCAGTGACCCGGCTGCTCCCATAGGGCCGCCAGCCAGGAGACAGCTGCAAGGAGGGGAGCGGGCCTGTTCTGTGAGGGAGAAAACAAGCGTCCTATTTACCACGAGAATGAATATCGGGCTCTGTGTGAAAATCCCACTCGCCACTGAGATGTGTGAAGCCAGCAGGGCCGGGGACGCAAGTTGTAGCGTCTCATTCAACTCCCCACGCCCCAGCCGAGGGGGACCATCCTTCCAGCCCCCGCGCTACGCAGCTGCTGCCTGGTCCTCGCCTGTCCCCACAGAGCCACCGCCCTGGCCAGGCTCACTGCCCTCCTGAGACCTGCCAAACTCACTATCTGGTTTCCTCTTTCATTGAACCTTCCGGAGGTCCCTGTGGCAGTCATGAGCCACACCTGGCCCCCCAGCGGTGCTCCCCCTTTACCCCGGTCCCGCATGGGGCCACCAGACCTTTCCGTCTGGGGCCTGCCTGCCTGGCCACCTGCCTCGGAGCCCCGACAGCCAAAAGGGCTTCACAGGTGCACTGTGGCACACCCCAGTCCTGCTCCGCTTGTCTTCAGGGCCAAAGTTGGAACGTGGTGGCAGCTATGGGTCTGCCCAAAGGCAGAGCTCCCTGCTCCTGTCCCCTGTCCCCACCTCGCCTGGGGGCCTCTCCCTGCCTGGAGAGTGGCGAGGAGGGGCTGTCAGTGCTGCTGCTCCAAACTGGGGACCCTGAATCCCAGACAGCCTGCAGATGGCCCAGGTCAGAAGATGCGGCCGGAGTTGCAGGACTCAGGGACCCCAGTGTGAGACGCAGCCAGGCACCGCCATCCAGGCCTCCTGTGGCCTTCCCCCAGCCCAGGAGTGGGACCCCCGCGGGCTTCACATCTTCAGGGAGGAAGGAGTCAGGGGAGCACGGGGAGGAAACCATTCTTAGGAGCTTCGGGTCTGAGGCTTCTGAGTTGAGGAGCCCGGGACTTTCTGCCTGGGAGGACCTGGAAGAAGTGTGGTGTGACCTGCTTTTGGGGAGGGGAGGGCAGGTCCTAAACTGCTGACCCCAGAGGCCTCAGCAACAGCCTCATGTTCAGACCTGATGACTGGTGGAAAAGGGACATTAACAAGGACCCTCTCCTACAGCCTGGAGAATCCAACCCGCCCACGAGAAGACGGGACCCCCCGCAGTGACAAGCACCCCAGCACCCTCAGGGCCGCCTCCTGGGCCGAGGGACGTGCGAAATAACTGTCACAGGTGTGGACTGTCTGTTCCAGACGTTCCAGGGCAGGCCTCCACAGCACGCGCACTCAGCCCCTGGGCCCCAGGCCCCGTGCCCACGCAGGTCAGCCTCAGCTGCCAGAGCACCTGCGCCACTGCGGCGGGCACCCTGCGGGGATGCCAGAGTCCAGGGCAAAAATAGCCAATTCTGTCACCAAGCGATGGCACGCGTCACCCACACCTCCTGACGAACACCCCTTCGGTGCTCTGGAGAACAGCGAACGCGTAGCAAAAATAAGTGCTTTGTCTTCTCCCTGCGGCTTCTGGGAGTCAATTCAGAGTGGTCTTGGGAGGTAAGCCTGCGCGGGCCGGGACCTGCTCGGTGGCCGGGGTGTGGGCCCACTGGGGTCTTCTCTGCTGCCTGGCTGTGGGGCAGGCCCCTCAGCTTTTGGAGCCTCAGCTTCCACATCTGTAAAGTGGGCTCGTGAGACCCATGCCTACTGGGTTGCAATGGGGTCAGTGGGTGCACTAAAGGCCTATACACACGCAAGAAATCTGCACTCCTACCCTTAAATTCATAGACATAAAAATAGTGTTTAAAAAGTCTCAATAGCTATAAACAGATCTGTGTGTTCTGCCCTGCCCACCCACCCTGTCCGAGTCATCTAAAGGTAGGCAGGCCGGGCAGGGCCACCTTCCCTGTGATGACAGCACAGCGGGCAACAGCAGCCACTGGGTGTCCCAAGCCTGCCTGAGCACTCAGGGCCCCGGCATGCCCAGATGCTGGTGGTCCCTCCCACCTGCTCCCCCAGCCCTTAGGCACCACCTCCAGGAAGGCTCCCGTGCCTCCTCCTAGGCAGGAACGGCCGCCCGGCCTGGGATGCCCAGCTCTCTACTGCTGCGTATGTTCCACTGGCCTCTCTCCTGCGTGTAACCAGGGCCCAGGGGTCATGAGGCAGGCAAGGAAACGAGGGCTGAGGGGTAGAGGGACAGGGGGCCCAGCAGCCTGACACTGAATTTGTGGCACACGCCACTCCAGATGCTGCCTGCCTGCCACTTCTCTCAGACCCTCCCATAAATCCTAGCCCCGGGTGTCTGCCAGGGCCTTCCAGCCCCAGCTGGCAAAGAGCCAGGTCTGCACTGCCCTTTCTCCAGAGAATCTCTGCCTGAGGCTCCACCCCAGAGCTTCGGGCTTCCAGCCCTTCTCCCATGCCCAGCTGCCCAAGAGGGGAGGCCAGGCCACCTCTGCCACCTGCTCCCCACCTCCCTGCACTCCTTTGTGCTCCTTATCTCTGTGCCCCCGCCTCCTATACTCCCTGCCACCCTGCCCTTCTCACCTCCCTTGTCCTCTGCCTCCCTGTGCTCCTCATCTCCCTGTGCTCCTCCCTGTGCTCCCCACCTCCCTGTGCTCCCCACCTCCCTGTGCTCCTCCCTGTGGTCCCCACCTCCCTGTGCTCCCCACCTCCCTATGCTCCTCCCTGTGCTCCCCACCTCCCTGTAGTCCCCACCTCCCTGTGCCCCTCCCTGTGGTCCCCACCTCCCTGTGCTCCCCACCTCCCTGTGCTCCTCCCTGTGCTCCTCCCTGTGCTCCCCACCTCCATGCCTTTGCCCATGCTCCACCCTCTTCTGGGTTGCCCTTTCCTGCCAGTCTGCCAGCCGAGGCCCTGAGGGTCAATGCGTCTTCCTCTCCTCTGCCCTGCCCTGACCCTGGCAGCTGAGCACAGCCCTTGGGGCCCTTCTGTCCCCTGGCAGGACCTGCAGCACCCTGCCTGGCTCTCCTGCCTGCTCCAGTTAAGTCACCTGCAGTTGGCAAGCTGCCTGGCTGTCCTGCATGGGTTGCATAATGCCCTGTTAGCCTGTGAATTTGCTGGCCTTATTTACACACTGTGGGCTTTCAGGAGAATCAATGCATCTGCTTTCCTGCAAAAACTCAGAAGAGCCGGCTCCACAGGGCCTGCATTCCTGCCTGGTACTGTTTGTTGGCCAGAGCCTAGGCTGCCCCTCGACCTGGGGATGCCACCACCTCACTGTCTCCATCACCTGCTCCCCTGCCCCACCTAAGCCTTCCACCCGGTCTCCAGACCAAAGCCTCTGCGGTTGCCCGGGGTGTAGGGCATGAAGGGGACCCTGAGGCGGGACAGGCAGATCCCACACTGACTACAGCTGTCTAGGCAGAAGCATCTGCATGGACATCACTCCCTGGGGCCATTTCTTTCTAACTGGAGATGTGTCTGTCAAGGTCTGCAAAATCTTAAATGACAGAGAAATAAGAATTGAAAGAGAAAAGAATTTCATTTCTCCCCTAAATTTCAAATTTGGGGGAATGAGTTAAAACTAGTGCAGTGGGCCGGGCGCAGTGGCTCATGCCTGTAGTCCCAGCACGCTGGGAGGCCAAGGTGGGTGGATCATGAGGTCAGGAGTTTGAGACCAGTCTAGCCAACATGGTGAAACCCCGTCTCTACTAAAAATACAAAAATTAGCTGGGCATGGTGGCAGGCGCCTGTAATCCCAGCTGCTAGGGAGGCTCAGGCAGGAGAATCACTTGAGCCCAGGAAGGGAGCTTGCAGTGAGCTGAGATCGCATCACTGCACTTCAGCCTGGGCGACAGAGCAAGACTGTCCCAAAACAACAACAACAATAACCAAAAACAAACACACAAATAAAAAACCTGTGCAGTTTTCATTAATTGTGATCCATGGCATGGAGGCTCAGGGGTGGGGGGCCGGACATGGGGTGGTCTCAGAAAGTCGGGGAGGTGTGGTCCTCCTCGCTGCTGCTCCCGGGGCTCCTTCCCCCTGGAGACGGTGGGCACCAGAGAAACACTCAGGCCCAGCATGGAGCCTGGCCGTGGTGTGGGCTTGGTGAATGCTGAGTGACTTCGGGCAGACTGTTTATCTGAAAATAACTCCAAAAAGCAAGGAGCCATCTAGATACTTCTCATTCTTGCTATAAGAGGAGGCTCTCACAGCTAAACTTTAACAAATTCGTCATCGTCTTTTCTGGGAAGAACGAAGGAAGATGAAGTCATCAGTTTATGATAAAACAAAGAAACACACTGTTTTCTCTGGCTTCCTTCAGAAACTTTGAGCAGGCAGAGAAAAAGCCCTTTTCAGAAAAGCTGGGGAGATGCATGCGTGTGTGTGCACGCATGTGCGTGTGTCTGTGTGTGTGCACGCATGTGCGTGTGTCTCTGTGTGTGCACGCATGTGCATGTGTCTGTGTGTGTGCACGCGCATGCGTGTGTGTGTGGGGGGGGTGCATCTGAACGCCCAGCCCAGTGGATCCACATGGAATCCTGGGTGCAGTCGCCTCCCCAGGCTGTGGTCCACAGCCAGCACCCGGACAGCATGTGCACAGATCACGCACACACGATCATGACGGGTCCCCGCTTGACTTCGCTGCACAACAGTTCACTGATCTGTGTTTCCCAGAAAGGGAAACCGAGGCTCAGAGAGAGGGACCGACCTGTGCTATGTCACTCAGCTAGAACATGAGGTCACAAGACTGCCCCACCCCTCTTGTAGACTTGAACTGACAGTGGGTTTACCATCTTCTGAGAGTGGGCTTAGGGTTGCCAGGCACAGGGACTCTGCTTCAGACCTGAGAGAGTCTCCACACACAGGGACCTTGGCAGCTCAGGTGGAGAAAGGCCCCAGCGGCCAGCACCTGCTGCCCAGGGCAGCACGCCAGGGACCCAGCCGCCATCCGGAAAGACATTCCAGACCAGGAGCGGACGGTGTGAGACCCAAGTCCTGTGTAAGAGGTCGCTTGGCTATGGCAACTTCGCAGAAGCCAGCCTGGCCTAGCCTCTGGGGTTGGAGCCCCCAGCACTGGGGAAAGGCCTTTCTGCGCAGCGGCAGGCACTGGACGCCTGTGCCCACCCTCAGGATGCTCAGAGGCCCCCAGACGCCAGAGGAGCTTCTGGAAAATGCAGATGCCCAGGCCTCGCCCCAGCTCCTGAGCGTCCTGCTGCTCCCCAGACTCATCCTGGCCAGCTCCTTCAAGCAGAGAAGGAGTCTCAGATTTGGGGCTTCTTGGGCACACCTGCCACGTGCAGCCCCCTGAGTCCCACTAAGAGCCCAGCCTTGGGCTCAGGACCTTCAGGCCATGAACCTGCATTTTGGTGCTTGTTGAAGGAGCCACTCCAGGGCCACACTCAGGACATGTCCCAGGCCTGAGCAGTCCCTGTGTTGTTCACATGCTCATGTCCCCTGTATCAATCCACAGTTTAAAATGACCACTTCTCCCCGCCAAGAGTATCTATCAACTCTAATGTACTAGTGATATGGCTTTAAAAATGTATTAAAAGGGCTGGGCGCGGTGGCTCGTACCTGTAATCCCAGCACTTTGGGAGGCTGAGGCGGGCAGATCATGAGGTCAGGAGATTGAGACCATCCTGGCTAACACGGTGAAACCCCATCTCTACTAAAAATACAAAAAATCAGCTGGGTATGGTGGCGGGCACCTGTAGTCCCAGCTATTCAGGAGGCTGAGGCAGGAGAATGGTGTGAACCCGGGAGGCGGAGCTTGCAGTGGGCCGAGATCGCGCCACTGCACTCCAGCCTGGGCGACAGAGCGAGACTCCGTCTCAAAAAAAAAAAAAAGAAAAGAAAAGGTATTAAAAGAAACATGTAATAATGGCCCAAGACAGTGACAATGCTGCACTACTGTGTTCAATCATGAGCCCAACCCAAAGAGGCCACATCGCTGGCCACAAGGAGACAAGGACACGTGGCTGTTGGGTAGGGTGGACTTCAGGACCTCCTGGTTTGGGGTCTCTTAGACAAAAGTCCCTTGACCCGGGCCCTGGTGGCCATGCCTCCCAGACAGCAGCAGGGCCCTGGAGGCAGAGGCCGCAGCCACAGGCCTCCCTGCTCCTGGAGGCCTCTGGCAGGCAGAGCAGCCCCGGGAGGGCACTTGACCCAGCCACGCTGAGTGCCTGTTTTAATCTTGTAAAGACTCAGGCTCACCTGAGTCCAACAATCCAGTCATCAGAATAATGACTTCTGGCCAAGTCTCCGCCGCTCTGGGCTCTCCCTGAGGCAGACCCAGCGCCATCCATCACACCCTCCTTCCCCTGCCAGGACTAAGCAGGGGGAAAGGTGGGGAAAGGCTGCCCGTGTGGGCCCAGCCCTGCCACTCAGGTAACACAGGGCCTCGGCTTTGGCTTTCCAGGGCTAGTACTTTTTTTTTTTTTGAGACCGAGTCTCGCTCTGTCACCCAGGCTGGAGTGCAGGGGCGCAATCTTGGCTCTCTGCAACCTCCGCCTCCCGGGTTCAAGTGATTCTCCTGCCTCAGCCTCCCGAGTAGCTGGGATTACAGGCGCCCGCCACCATGTCCGGCTAATTTTTTGTATTTTTAGTAGAGATGGGGTTTCACCGTGTTAGCCAGGATGGTCTCGATCTCCTGACCTCGCGATCCACCCGCCTCTGCCTCCCAAAGTGCTGGGATTACAGGCGTGAGCCTCTGCGCCTGGCCCCAGGGCTAATACTTTTTTCCAGAAAAGATTCAGCCACAGCGGAGGCTGTGAAAGCAAGACTGCTCTGTGGTGCCAGCTGTCAGGGCTGGGCAGTGGTCAGTCCTGTCCATGTCTTCCCCTGGCTTCTGCACAGCCCAAGACAGGGCCCCTGGGCCTGGCCTCCAACCCCTGCCCCACCTTGGTCTCCCTCTCCCAGAGGAGAGGGCTGCAGACAAGAGGGGTTTCCAAGGGACGGCAACTTTTGCCAGCCATGGAGGAGGACCAGGGTGAGAGGTGAGACTCTCAGAGCTGACGGAGGGGCTGGATGGGGGACAGTGGGATGGGGGCTGGCTGGGCTACTTCCAGAACTGTCCAGCCCAGTAGAGGATGCATTCAAACCATCTGTACATCCGCCCCTCAGTCCCGCGGCCAGGGGCTGCTTTCCCTTTCCGGCCCCACCTCCCCATCCAGGGAAGGGACTGGCCTGCCTGGCTCACCCAGCAGCTTCCCCAAAGATGCAGGCTGTTCATCGGCTCCATTTTTAACCTTCCTTAGTCCCAGCAGCCCCAGCAAAGGCTCTTAGGTGAGTGCCTGCGCGATCTGCCCAGCGGGGCTGCAGCAGTCCACAGGCAGCGCAGAGCCCTGGCTTCCCTCCGGGACTCCTGCCAAGGCTCAGCCCCCTGCAGCTGTCCAAGGCCATGGCCTCTGCAGCCTCTGCCTGGCCAGCATCTGTTCTTCTCTCTGATAACAGAAGCCATTGTCCTTCCTCTCTTGCCCGTGCTAGGAGGACACGGCCCTGATGCCACTTGGGGAAGGGGTTGTGTTGGTCTGTGACAGCTGGGATGGCATGTGATCCAGGCCCAGTCACTCAGTGCCTCTCATCTCCCTGGCCTCTGGGAGAAATCCATGGGCAGCCATGACACCTGGGTGGGCCACCAGACTCAGTTCGTGGGACATTTATTTGAACTGTCTGAGCAGAGCCTCTCTCTCTGCTCAGGGCAAGGTAAGGACAGGAGGTAAGTGTGGAGCTGGTGGGGCCTTTCTTGTGAAAGGAGCCCACATGGAGGAAACAGAGCCAAGAGTCACAGAGACCGAGACCATGTCCCACGTCCTGCCATGCCTGAAGCCCACCTTGGGCTTTTTTTTTTTTTTTTTTTTGAGACAGAGTCTCGCTCTGTCGCCCAGGCTGGAGTGCAGCGGCATGATCTCGGCTCACTGCAAGCTCTGCCTCCTGGGTTCAAGTGATTCTCCTGCCTCAGCCTCCTGAGTAGCTGGGACTACAGGTGCCGCCACCACACCTAGCTAATTTTTGTGTGTGTGTGTATTTTTAGTAGAGACGGGGTTTCGCCGTGTTAGCCAGGATGGTATCGATCTGACCTCGTGATCCACCCCTCTCAGCCTCCCAAAGTGCTGGGATTACAGGCGTGAGCCACTGTACCCGGCCAGCAATTTTTTTTTTTTTTTTTTTGAGACGAGTCTTACTCTGTCACCTAGGCTGGAGTACAGCTGCGTGATCTCAGCTCACTGCAGCCTTCACCTCCTGGATTCAAGCAATTCTCCTGCCTCAGTCTCCCAAGTAGCTGGGACTACAGGCATGTGCCACCATGCCCAGCTAACTTTTGTATTTTTAGTAGAGACAGGGTTTCACCATGTTGGCCAGGCTGGTCTTGAACTCCTGACTTCAAGTGATCTGCCCGCTTCAGCCTCCCAAAGTGCTGGGATTACAGGCATAAGCCACCATGCCTGGCTATCCCAGGGCTTTTTATTTACAGAAGCAAATGCATTTTCTGAGTCTTTAAGTCTGAGTTGGGTTTCCGCGCTTGCAATAGAAAGAACCTAACACCCCAGGCTCTGAAGTCCATCATCACCAGCTGGTGCTGGCTTGGTTTTCATCACTGGCTTTCCACGCAGGCTGACCAGAGGGCAGACGTGGGCAGGGTCCTTACTGGCCACGAGATGCTGGGGCATCACTTTCCTGACAGCCTCATCTGTAAAATGGGCCTAATGCGCCCCAGGCTGGGATGTGGAGGGGACAGCTGGTCTAAAACTCAACAGCAGGGGGACTGGAGAATGTTCTGACATGGGGCGCAGGTGCCAAGGCCCGGAGGAAGCAGCAAGGCAGGGAGAGCAAAGGTCTGAGGCAAGGTCTGAGGCAAGGTCTGAGGGCTGAAGCAGGATGAGGGAGGCCCCGGGCCATGGGCCTGAGGCAGGGAGGAGGCGGGTTTAGGACCAGGTTTAGAGCATCTCTGCCTGCTGCGTGAAGAAGGGGCTGGGGCTAGAGGGAGAGTCATGGGTCTGGATCGAGCTGGAATCAGGGGCTTGCAGTCCAGTGGCTGCGTTCTGCGCGATTGGGAGGGTGGCATGCATGGGCCATGCTGATGTTTGGATGGGGGAGGGGAGGACTGCTGACATAAAGGGAGCACTCAGCCCCTGGGGTTTGTGCATGACCCACGTGGGTGACTTGCCTGAGATGAGGGAGGCTGCAGGGAGAAGGAAGTAGAGGGTGGTGGGAGGTGAGAGCAGCAGGAAGCCCAGGGACAGCAGGGGGCTTAGAAGCCCAGAGGACAGCATTTCAGGAGACAAGGGTCAACGGGTGGGCTGGGGTGCACAGGGAGGGGAGGAGCCCAGGGAACCCATGGTGTGCTGAGCCGACAAACCCAGGACAGGGGTGTGAAGGCAGAAGCCAGCCTGCACCAACACCTTTGACCTCAGACCCAGCAATTACCCTAAGTAGCTAACCCAGCAATAAAGCAGTGATCAATACAGCACCTGCCAGGGCGAGGACGCTCCCACACTGCCGAGAGGCTGGGATGGTCTCTCCATTTGAGGAATACTGAAAGGGACCCTGAGGAAGGGAAGCTTGAGCTGCTGAAGGAGAGAAGCCAAACAATGCACACTGTGCTTCGGATGAATGCGTCTTTGCAAAAGAAAAATGTACATCTCCAGGTACCCAGAGATAAGTCGTGTACATTAAATGATAGCAGACTCGTGATCTGGAACCGGGGGAGTGAGAGGTGTCAGTTTCCTCCTTTACCCTCTCTACATTTCTGGCTTTGCGTCCATCAACAAGTTTTTATTACTTTTACCAACAGAAAGAAAAGTACAAAGGAAAGGAAAGACCAGGCGAGTGGACGGAGAGGAGGTGGAGTGCAGTGATGGAGCTGCCGGCTAGGCGGGGGCACAGGGAGGGGAGGTGGCACGTCCACCGGCAGCTCTGGGGGAAAGCCAGCAGCCAATTACACAAAAAGGCAGTGGGCACAGCTGCCTCTCTCTCCAGCCACTCAGTCTGCGGAGCTAATAACAAGTAGAAGCATTTAGGGCACGCTTGAGTTCGACAAAGAACAGGTCTGATTGACTCCAAGTCAGCTGCCCACACGCAGGCTGGCGGAAAGGGTGGCCTGGCCGCTGCTTTCAGATTTACGACAGCCACAAAGTCGCCTCTTTCCTAAAGCCAGTGCCACCACTGCTGCTGTTTGGGACGAGCTCCACAACCCAAAGCAGTCAGAAGACAAACTGGCCTGTGCACCATGCTTTAGTTTGCAGTCAGACTGACATGTGCACAGTACTTTACAGTTTGCAGTATGATGTGTACCTCACCTCACAGTTCGCAGAGTCCTTTCAGAGACGTCATTGCTCCTGGGTCCCAGGTCCCTGCCCAGAGATGCCGGGAGCAAAGCCACTGCCCAAGACTGGCCATCGGTGGCAGGACCCCAGGGCCTGGCTCCTGTCCAAGGAACGGCCAAACCCATTGCCACAAGCAGGGGCCCTGGTGCCTCCAGCTTCTCTTTTCAGCCATCATTGGTGTGGTTGTGTTGTTTACCTTTTTTACTGGAGTATAACGTACATCCTGAAAAGCACATACTTGAAGCGTGCAGCTAGATGAGATCTCCCAAGTGAACCAGGCCACCAACACCCAGATTCAGAAGCCGAACATTTCCAGACCCTGAAAAGTCCACCTGTGCCCCTCTTCACTCACTAACCCCTTAATTTCAATTGCAAAGAAACACCAGGAGGGATCACCACGCAGGGCACTATCAATCACTGTTCACACGAAACTCGAAATGTGTCATGCCCAGGTGGGTACCTGTCCTAAATGCAGGAGCAAGATGAACAGGAACGCCACGTGGCTGCAGACAACTAGCCTGGGGCTCTGCCCCTCCCATCACTGGCGGCCAGGCAGTGCCTGCCCAGGATGTGCCAGTCCTGCTGGGTTGCAATCCCACCCGGATCAGGGACACAGGAAACGGCAGCTACCAGGTACACATAAAGACTTAAAAAATTCTCATAGAAATGCCTTTAAAACATACTTGAGGGTTTAAAGCAAACATAATATTGTAGTGTGGGGTTTATAAACATGTGGAAAAGAGATGTATGACAACAATAGCATTGTTGCGGGTTGGACTGAGTCCCTCCTAAACAGATGACTGAAGTCCTCATCTCCAATATCTCCAAAACGAGGCCTTATTTGGAAATAGGGTCACTGAAAATGTAATGAGTTAAGAGGAGGCCACAATGGAGCAGAGTGGAGTGGATCCTAATCCACCAGGACTAGCGTCCTTTGAAGACGCGGGCACACAGAAGAGCACCATGTGACAAGGAGGGCAGAGACTGGAGTGATGCGACTTCAAGCCAAGGAATGCAAAAGATTTCTTTCTTTTTTTTTTTTTTTTTGAGACGGAGTCTCGCTCTGTCGCCCAGGCTGGAGTGCAGTGGCGGGATCTCAGCTCACTGCGAGCTCCGCCGCCCGGGTTCACGCCATTCTCCTGCCTCAGCCTCCCGAGTAGCTGGGACTACAGGCATCTGCCACCACGCCCGGCTAGTTTTTGTATTTTTAGTAGAGACGGGGGTTTCATCATGTTAGGATGGTTTTGATCTCCTGACCTCGTGATCCACCCGCCTCGGCCTCCCAAAGTGCTGGGATTACGGGTGTGAGCCACCGCGCCCGGCCAAGTTTTGCAAGTTTAAGTAAAGCCTGAGGCCGGGCGGCGGTGGCGATTGGTGGCGATTACAGAGTGCGGATTGGTCCATTGTACAAAGTGCCGATTGGTCCGTTTTACAGAGTGCCGATTGGTCCATTTTACAGAGTGCCGATTGGTCCGTTTTACAGAGTGCTGATTGGTCCGTTTTACAGAGTGCCGATTGGTCCACTTTACAGAGTGCTGATTGGTCCATTTTGAATCAGCACTCTACAATTTTGAATCATCCAATTCAAAATAAGTCAGAAAAAAAAGATACAAGGAAGAACATATGAAACAATTAAAAAATAAAGGCCAGACACCGTGGCTCACGCCTGTAATCCCAGCACTTTGGGAGGCCAAGGCACCCGAGGTCGGGAGTTCAAGACCAGCCTGACCAACATGGAGAAATTCTGTCTCTACTAAAAGTACAAAATTAGCTGGGCGTGGTGGCGTGTGCCTGTAATCCAGCTACTCAGGAGGCTGGGGCAGGAGAATTGCTTGAACCCAGGAGGCAGAGGTTGTGGTGAGCCAAGATGGCACCATTGCACTCCAGCCTGGGCAAGAAGAGCAAAACTCCATCTCAAAAAATAAATAAATAGATTTCAGATCAAATAAATAAATAAATAGCAGGCCAGGCATGGTGGCTCATTCCTGTAATCCCAGCACTTTGGGAGGCCAAGGCTGGCAGATCTTTTGAGGTCAGGGGTTTGAGACCAGCCTGGTCAACATGGTAAAACCCCATCTTTACTAAAAATACAAAAATTAGCCGGGCATGGTGGCATATGCCTGTAATCCCAGCTACTCAGGAGGCAAGAATCACTTCAACCCGGAAGATGAAGGTTGCAGTGAGCAGAGATTGTACCACTGCACTCCAGCCTGGGCAACAGAGCGAGACTCCATCTTGAAATAAATAAATAAATATAAATAATAGAAGGTGGTGAATTTAAATCCAACAATATCTATATTCACATTTAATGTAAATGTTCTAAACAATCCAATTAAAAGGCAGAGATTTGGGCTGGGTGCAGTGGCTCACGTCTGTAATCCCAGCACTTTGAGAGGCCAAGGCGGGTGGATCACCTGAGGTCAGGAGTTCGAGACCAGCCTGACCAACATGGTGAAACCTTGCCTCTACTAAAAAAATACAAATATTAGCCAGGCATGGTGATGGGCACCTGTAATCCCAGCTGCTCGGGAGGCCGAGGCAGGAGAATCGCTTGAACACGGGAAGTGGAGGTTGCAGTAAGGTGAGATCGTGCCATTGCACTCCAGCCTGAGTGACAGAGCAAGACTCCATCTCAATCAATCAATCGATCAATCAATAAAAAGGCAGAGATTTTCAGATTGGATATGAAAGCAAGAACCACATAAATGCTGTCTACAAGAACCCAAGGGCACTGGTACATCTATATTATTTTATCTATATTATCATCGGAATAGATATCAGATGAAAGAATAGGATAGTAAAGAAGGCCATTCCATAATGACAAAGGGGTCATCCATAAAGATAACCATCTTAAGCATGTATTCACCTAATAACAGAGCTTCAAAATACATGAAGTAAGAACTGACAGAACTGCGAGAATAAACAAATTCTGTAGTTGAGATTTTTGTCATCTGTTTCTCAATAATGGATAAAACAAGCAGACAGAAAATCAGGAAGGATACAGAACACTTAAACAATATTACCAAACAACATAACCCGATTGCTATTTATAAAACCCTTCACACAAGAACAGTGGAACTCACATGCATGTCAAATGTATATTTAATAAGATAGATCACATTCGGGACTGCAAAAACATGTCTCAGTAAATTTTAAAAAAATGGATTCAAGTCATAGAAAATATGTTCTTTAACCACAAAGGAATTAAATTAGATATCATTAACAAGAAAAGTCCCCAAATATTTGGAAACTAAATAATAATACACTACCAAATAATGTATAGGTGAAAGAAAAAATAATAAAGGGAGCTAAAAAGTATTTTGATCTGAATAAAAATGAAAACACAACCTATCAAAGTATGTGAGATACAGCTAAAGCAGTACTTACAGGAAAATTTATAGTAGTAAAATGCCTATATTCAAAAAAAGATAGATCTCAAATCATATGACCTTAGCTTCCACTTTAAGAAACTAAAACAAGAAAAGCAAATGGAACCTAAAGTAAGCAGAAGAAAGGAAATTATAGTATTCAGAGCAGCAGTCAATGGGGTACGGAAGAAAACTGATAGAGCAAAACAATAAAACTAAAAGCTGGTTCTCTGAGAAGATAAAAAAAATTTAATAAACCTCTAGTCAGACTAATCAGGAAAAAAGAGAATATACAAATTACCAATATCACAAATGAGACAGGTGATATTACTAAAGTTCTTAAGATATTTATTAAAAGGAGGCCAGGTACAGTGACTCACGCCTGTAATCCCAGAACTTTGGGAGGCTGAGGTGGACGGATCATGAGGTCAGGAGTTTGAGACTAGCCTGGCCAACATGGTGAAACCCCATCTCTACTAAAAATACAAAAATTAGCAGGGCGTGGTGATGTGTGCCTGTAATCCCAGCTACTCGGGAGGCTGAGGCAGGAGAATCACCTTTACCCAGGAGGTGGAGGTTTCTATGAGCCAAGATTGTGCCATTGCACTCCAGCCTGGGTGACAAAAGCGAAGCTCCATCTAAAAAAAATTAATTAATTAATTAATTAAAAGGATACTAAGAAAATGTCATGGACAAGTTTATGCCAATCGGTTGAAAATTTAGATGACAAATTATTCAAATGATACAAACTACCAAATCTCACAAAAAATAGATAACCTGAATTAGTATTTCAAAGAAATTTAAACTGGAGTTAAAAACCTTCTCATAAGGAACAAGACAAGGCCAAACGTGGTGGTTCATACCTGTAAACCCAGCATTTTGGGAGGCTGAGGCGGGCAGATAACTTGAGTCCAGTAGTTGAAGACCAGCCTGGCCAACATGGCACGACCCTGTCTCTCCAAAAAATACAAAAATTACCCAGGCATATGGTGCACACCTGTGGTCCCAGCTACTTGGGAGGTTAGGTGGACAGACTGATTGAGCCTGGGAGGTCGAGGTTGCAGTGAGCTAAGATCACACCACTGCATTCCAGTCTGGGTGAGAGCCAGGCCCTATCTCCACAAAAAGTTAAGAAAACAAAACAAAGCAAGACAAGAATGCTCACTTTTACCACTGCTATTCAACATTGTACTAGATGCTCTAACTAGAGCAGTTAGGCAAGAAAAAGAAATAAATGGCGTTCACATTAAAAAGAAGTAGTAAAACGATCTCTATTCACAGGTGGCATGATCCCATGTGTACAAAATCCTAATGAATCCACAAAGAAACTATTAGAGCTAAAAAACAAATTCAGCAAAGTTGCAGAATACAAGATCAACACACAAATATTAGCTGTATTTCTACACATCATCTATTAATGCTCTGAAAAATGAATTAAGAAAACAATTACATTTATAGTAGCATCCAAAAGAATAACATACCTAGGAATAAATTTAACCAAGAGGAGAAAGATCTGTAGACTGAAAACTATAAAATATTATTTAAGATAAAGAAAGTCTAAATAAATGGAAATACATTTGTGTTCATGGGTTCTAAGATTTAATATGGTAAAGATGGCAATACTAACCAAAGTGATTTACAGATTCAATGCAATCTCTAGCAAAATTCCAACATCCTTTTTTTTTTTTCCCCCAGAAATCAAAATACCCATCCTGGCCAGGCGCGGTGGCTCATGTCTGTAATCCCAGCACTTTGGGAGGCTGAGGCAGGCTGGATCAGTTGAGGTCAGGAGTTCAAGACCAGCCTGGCCAACATAGTGAAACCTCGTCTCTACTAAATACACAAAAATTAGCTGGGTGCGGTGGCACATGCCTGTAATCCCAGCTACTCGGGAGGCTGAGGCAGAAGGTGTAGGTTGCAGTGAGCCAAGATCGTGCCACTGCACTCCAGCCTGGGTGACAGAGCAAGACTCAGTCTAAAAAAAAAAAAAGGCCGGGCGCGGTGGCTCAAGCCTGTAATCCCAGCACTTTGGGAGGCCGAGGCGGGTGGATCACAAGGTCAGGAGATCGAGACTATCCTGGCTAACATGGTGAAACCCCGTCTCTACTAAAAATACAAAAAACTAGCCGGGCGCGGTAGCGGGCGCCTGTAGTCCCAGCTACTTGGGAGGCTGAGGCGGGAGAATGGCGTGAACCCGGGGGGCGGAGCTTGCAGTGAGCCGAGATCGCGCCACTGCACTCCAGCCTGGGAGACACAGTGAGACTCCGTCTCAAAAAAAAAAAAAAAAAAAAAAACCCATCCTAAAATACATATGGAATTGCAAGGGTCACTAAATAGCCAAAACAATCTTGAAAAATAACAAAGTTGAAGGACTCACACTTCCCGATTTCAAAACTTACTACAAAGCTACAGTAATCAAAACAATGTGGTACTGGCCAGTGGATTTTTGAAAAGGGAGCCAACATCTTTGGACCCCTACCCTACCTCTTACCATATTTAATTATTAATTCAAAATGGATCAGAGACCTATACATATGAGCTAAAATTATAAAACTCTCAGGAGAAAACCTGGGGGGGGGGAACAGATTTGGCAATGGATTATTAGATACAACCCCGAAAGTGTAAGAAACAAAAGAAAAAACAGATAAACTAGATTTCATCAAAATTGAAAACCTGTGTGCATCAAAGGACATTATAAAGACAGCGAAAAGACAAACTACAAAATGGAAGAAAATTTTAACCCAAAGGGGCCGGGCGCAGTGGCTCACACCTGTAATCCCAGCACTTTGGGAGGCCGAGGCGGGCAGATCACAAGGTCAGGAGATCAAGACCATCCTGGCTAACACGGTGAAACCCCATCTCTACTAAAAATACAAAAAAAAAAAAAAATTAGCCAGGCGTGGTGGCGGGCACCTGTAGTCCCAGCTACTCGGGAGGCTGAGGCAGGAGAATGGCATGAACCTGGGAGGTGGAGCTTGCAGTGAGCCGAGATCGCGCCACTGCACTCCACCCTGAGTGACACAGCAAGACTCTGTCTCAAAAAAAAGAAACAAAAAACGAAAAATTTAATCAAAAGAAGAAAGACTTGCACACTGAAAACTATAAAATATTATTTAAGAGAAATTAAAGAAAATGTAAATAAATGGAAAGATATTCACAAATTTACATATCTGTAAGAGTCTAGTATTCTGAACATATAAATAACTCCTATAACTTAACAAAGAAAATACAAATAACCCAATTTTTTAAGAAGCAGGCAAAAGACTTGAATAGACATTTTTCCAAAAGAGACACACAAATGGCCAAGAAGAATATAAAAAGATATTCCACATTATTAGTCATTAGGAAAATGCAAATCACAAGACAATGAAATACCACTTTACACCCACTAGGATGGCCATAATCAACAAAACAGAAAGCAGTAAGTGTTGGCAAGGATGTGGAGAAACTGGAAACCTTGTGTGTTGCTGGTGGGAATGTGAAAGGACGGTTTGACGGTTCCTCAAAAAGTCAACTATGGCATTACCAAATGACCCAGCAATTCTACTCCCAGTTACGTGCCCCAAATAACTGAAAACAGATCCTCAAACAAATATTTGCACATGAGTGTTCATAGCAGGACTATCTTCAATAGCCAAAAGGGGGAAACAAGCCATATGTCCATCAACAGATGCATGGATGAATAGCTGTGATACAGACATACAATGGAATATATTCAGCCATAAAAAGGAATCAAGCACAGATACATGTCACCGCATAAATGAACCTCAGACACATTATGTTATGTGAAAGCCGCTTGACACAAAAGGCCACATGCCACAGGATTCCATTTATATGAAATATCCAGAATAGGTACATCCATAGAGAAAGAACACAGGCTGCTGGTTGTCATGGCAGGAGAGGGTAGTAGTGAGTAACTGCTTAATGAGTATGAAATGTTCTTTGGGGGTGATGAAAATGTTTTAGAACTAGACAGAAGTGGCAGTTACAGAACCTCTGCAATTTATCATATTAATAGACTAAAGGAAAAACCACATAATCATCTCATAGATGCGAGAAAGCATTGACGAAATCCAAAATCCATTCCCAATACAAACTCTTAGCCAACTAATAATAGAAGAGAAGTTCCCCAACTGGATAAAAGGCATCTGTGAGAAACTTGCAGCTTACATCATACTTAACAGCGAAAACTAGAATACTTTCTCCTAAGATCAGGAAAAGGCAAGATGATCCACTTTCTTTCTTTCTTTTATAATTTCAACGTTTATTATAGATTCAGAGGGTACATGTCCAGGTTTGTCACATGGGTATATGGCATGATGCTGAGGCTTGGGGTACAGATGATCCTGTCCCCCAGGTACTGAGCATAGTACCCAACAGTTAGTTTTTCAACCCTTGTCTTCCTCCTTCCCTCCCCCCAGTAGTCCCCAGTGTCTACTGTTGCCATCTTTATGTCCACGAATACCCAGCGATCCACTTTCAATACTTCCCTTCAACATCGTATGGGAGGTTCAGTCTAGTATAATAAGACAAAAAAAAAAAAGGTATCCAGATTGAAAAGGAAGGAATAAAACCGTTTTTATCTGCAAGTGGTGTGATAATCTATGTAGGAAATTCTACAGAATCTGTACCAAGAGCACTGTAATGAATAAGTGATTCCAGCAAGATTCCAAGATATAAGATCAATATGTAAGCATCAATTATATTTCTACCTATCAGCAACAAAATGTTGGAAATGGAAATTTAAAAATACTATTTACACTACATACAAAATGAAATACTGAAGGCTAAATCTGAGCAAAGATGTACAAGAGCTGTAGATGAAAAACTGCAAAATACTGCTGAGAGAAATTAAAATCGTAGACAAGTGTTTGTGTGTTAGAAAACTCAGTATCATTAAGATGTCCATTTTCCCAAGTCGATCTATAGACTTTAGAAATTGATAAGATGATTCTAAAATTTATTTCAAAATGCCAAGAACTGGAAGAGCCAAAAGTAGAACAAAGTTGAAGTGCTTATGCTGACTGTCTTCAAGACTTATTTAAAGCTACAAAATCAAGAGAATGGGGTAATGGCATCAAGATTGGCAAAGATCAACTGAATATAGAGTCTAGAAATAGAGTCACAAATATATATGGTCAAGGGAATTTTTTTTTTTTTTCTTTTGAGACGGAGTCTTGCTCTGTTGCCCAGGCTGGAGTGCAGTGGTGTGATCTCGGCTCACTGCAAGCTCCGCCTCCTGGGTTCACGCCATTCTCCTGCCTCAGCTTCCTGAGTAGCTGGGACTACAGGCGTCCACCACCACGCCTGGCTATTTTGTTTTGTATTTTTAGTAGAGACGGGGTTTCACCATGTTAGCCAGGATGGTCTCGATCTCCTGACCTCGTGATCTGCCTGCCTTGGCCTCCCAAAGTGCTGGGATTACAGGTGTGAGCCACCACGCCTGGCCAGTCAAGGGAATTTTAAAGAAGATGCAAATGCAATTCAGTGGAGAAAGATGGTTATTTCGGCCAGGCCTGGTGGCTCACATCTGGTGGCTCTCACCTGTAATCCCAGCACTTTGGGAGGCTGAGGCGGGTGGATCACCTGAGGTCAGGAGTTCGAGACCAGCCTGGCCAAAATGGTGAAACCCCATCTCTACTAAAAATACAAAAAATTACTCGGGCATGGTGGCAGGCACCTGTAATCCCAGCTACTTGAGAAGCTGAGGCAGGAGAATCTCTTGAACCTGGGAGGCAGAGGTTGCAGTGAGCCGAGATCGCGCCACTGCACTCCAGCCTGGGCAATAAGAGCAAAACTCCATCTCAAAAATAAATAAATAAATAAATAAATAGTTATTTCAAGGAAATGGTGCTGGAACAGTTACTTCATGCAAAAAAAGAAACCTGATGTTGATCCATTCTTCCCACCAAAGGCAAAAATCAACTAAAAACTGATCACAGGGCCAGGTGCAGTGGCTCCTGTCCGTAATTCCAACACTTTGGGAGGCCGAGGTGTTAATAGGAGGATCGTTTGAGGCCAGGAGTTGGAGACCAGCCTGGGCAACACAGTGAGACTCCATCTCTACAAAAATAATAATAATAATTAGCCAGGCACGGTGGTACATGCCTGTGGTCCCAACTGCTTGGGGGGCTGTAGTAGGAGAATTGCTCGAGCAAGGCTGTGGTGAGCTGTGATCACACCACTGCCCTCCAGCCTAGGTGACAGAGCGAGACCCTGTCTCGAAAATAATAATAATAATAATGATAAAAATTTTAAAAATCACAGAAACAACAGTAAAACCTACAACTATCAAGTTTCTAGAAGAAAATGTAGGAGAAAATCTGTAAATTGGAGTTAGGTAAAAACTCCTGAAACACCAAAACATGATTTTAAAAATTGATGAAGTGGACTGAATTGAAATGAAGAACTTGTGCTCTTCAAAGGACACCCCTGAGAATAAAATGGCAGCCAGGTATTGGGTGGAAAATTTATAGATTACCTATTTGATGAAAAGAACTCTCAGAAAACAATAAGAAAATGAACCCGATTAAAAATGTGCAAAATATCTAAACTGACAGTTCATCAAAGATTTACAGATGGCAAAAAGGCATAAGAAATGATGCCTCATATCATTAGTCATCTGGGAAATGAAAATTGAAATCACAATGAGATACTCCTGTATGCCTGTTAGAATGGCTGAAATTTAAAGACTGACAATACCAGATGCAGCATGGATGGAAAGCAACTGGAATTGCCATACATTGCTAGAGAAAATGTATTGGTTCAACCACATTGGAATAGAATTTGGCATAGAATTTGGCAGTTTCTTAAAACATTAAATGTGAACCTACCATTTAATCTGGCCATTCCACTCGTCGGTATTTATCCAAGAAAAGTGAGACACACATGTCCACAAAAAGACTTGCTTATAAATGTTCACAGTGGCTTTATTATTGTTATTATTATTATTATTATTATTATTTTTGAGACAGAGTCTCACTCTGTCGCCCAGGCTGGAGTGCAGTGGCGTGATCTCGGCTCACTGCAAGCTCTGCCTCCTGGGTTCACGCCATTCTCCTGCCTCAGCCTCCTGAGTAGCCAGGACTACAGGCGCCCGCCACCACGCCTGGCTAATTTTTTGTATTTTGAGTAGAGATGGGGTTTCACTGTGTTAGCCAGGATGGTCTCTATCTCCTGACCTCATGATCCGCCTGCCTCAGCCTCCCAAAGTGCTGGGATTACAGGCGTGAGCCCCCTGCCCGGCCACAGTGGCTTTCTTTATAAGAGTCTCAAAGAGTGAGCCACCGGAACATCCATCAACAGATGCAATGGATCTGTGGATTAGTTTCTTATTGCCGTGTAACAAGTTAGCACAATGTAATGATGTAAAGCAACATAAATGTACCATCTCCTAGTTCCTAAGGGTCGGGATTCTGGAATGTGCTTGTTGGGCCTCTGCTCAGGGGCTCACAGGCTGAGATCATGGTGTCCGTCAGGACTGCTCTCTCATCCCAGCCTGGCCATCCTCTTCCATGCTCACTGGCTGTTGGCAGCATGCGTTTTCTTGTGGCTGTGAGTCTCAGGACCTCAGCTGTGAGAGGCCACCCACTTTCTCCCCAACACAGCAGTTCACTTCCTCAAGGCCAAAAGCAGTCTCTCGCTAGCTTCATGTCTGTCTGACATCAGGAAGGACCCTGCACTTTGAAAGGTTTGCCTGATTTAGTCAGGTCCACCCGGGACATCTCCCTTTTGGTTAACTAAAAGTCAACTGACTAGTGACCTTAATCACATGGGAAAAAATCCTTTCTGCCATATAAGATGCCTAATAACCTAACATCCCCCTGCGTCCAGAGGTTCCTGCCCCACCCAAGGGAAGGGCATACGTACCACAGAGCGGGAATCCTGGGGCCACCTTGGAACCCACACAATGGAAACACAGCTCAGCAATGGACAGGAAGAAGCCGCTGACGCCCGCAACACGGACACATTCCAAACGAATCACGCCGGGTGAAAGCGGAGGGACGGATGAGCTCAGTGTCCTCACTGGGGTGAGGCTCTCACGAGTGTTCACATAGGCTGACACACGTTGTGTTTACTGTACACCAATCACACAGCTGCTCGAAAAAAGAGGCCTATAAAACCTGGTGTTTGATACAGTTATTGGAAAACGTTTAAATGTGTTTTTCAACTGTAATTTTCATGAAATCTATATATAGAGATCAATCATTTCTCATGAAAACAACACTGGAACTGATGAGCTATAAGCACAAACTACACGCCAATTTCAAAGACAGCATGAAAAGAGAATGAAAAAATAAATCATTAGTAACTTATAGTGACTATATGTAGAAATGACAATAGGTTCGATATACTGGGTTAAATAAAATATCTTCTTAATGTTAATTTCACCTTTTTAACGTGGCTACTAGAAAATTTCAAATTAGGTTACGGGCCCTCACAGTATTTTGACAGGACAGAGCCTGCTACAGATCTGACTACCCTGGGAGGAAAGTCGGGGAGGGACAAGCAAGGTAAGTGACATCCTAAGGATAGGAACAGCCCAGCCAGGACAGGGGGACTCAACAGGGGAGGTGTTCCCACCCCCTAACACACCAACAGAGTGAAGACCAAAAAGCAAATGAAAACCAACCAAACAAACAAAAAGAACTGTTATAGAAGAAAAGAGACTTAAGAGATAAAAATCAAATGCAACATGCGGGATGTGGATCTTTTCAGATTTGAACAAACCAACTGTAAAAAGATATCTTTGAAGTAATGGGGGCATCTGACTACAGACTGGCCACCAGATGACACTAAGAAATTATTATGAATTTTATGAGATGTGTCAACTGGCAGGAAGGTTAGGCAGACAAAGTCCCCATCAGTCCAGCAGGAATCCGGATTTCTGTGTCTCGGATTGGCTGTAAGCACCTAATAGGGTAGGGGTGGCGATCGAGGCAGATGGGCCGAGCACTGCAGCCCTGGGAGCCGGGAGACGGGCGTGCGGTGATTCACATTCTTCCTATTCTGTATGGTGCTCTTTGTTTGTGTGTTTGTTTTCTGTATGAAAAGGTTGAGAAAAAGAGATTCTTTCTCCCTGAAAGTCCACTGGGCCTGGATGCGGTGTGACCCTGAGGTGTCCTCCCTGCTTTCGGAGAGCAGGGCCCCTGGGCCTTCCTCCCTGTGTGAGCCGGACGGGGAGGGCAGCCGAACGCGCCGGGCTTGGCGCTCCTCTCTCTCCTCATTAAGGTGAGTGGCAACACCACAGATCGCGTTCATTATCTGAAATGTGCGTCTGTCAACAGCACTGCTCATGAAATTGGTTACAGCGCAATAACCTAATTTGTTCCTCTTTCTTATACTCGTTGTTTGCAAAATAGAAGTACATTTTCCCCAGCAAACGTTTCAAGAACGGTGACATGCAGACACTTAAGGTCCTTTTCATCATCCAAAGTACTAATACACTTTGGCTGCACCCAAGTGGAAGCATCTGCACAAATCACAGGCCATGGGGGCTACACTCCAGTCCCGGGAGCAGCTGTCACACTCTCGCCTCACCCTTCTCAAATCCCTTCCACAATCCGCCTTGCGCACGTTCACAAAAACCACCGAGCGCACCATTTTTTATTCTCAAGGGGCTTGTCAGCCCGCTGGTCAGAAGTGCTAAGCTGGAGAAACCCCCTGTGGTCAGGACACTGCCACTTCCCAGGTGACTGATGGGCCCTACGGTCAGACGCTCCAGTCCTGGAAAGTGGGAGTTTGTCACAGGAGATGCCATCTTCCTACAGGGCTCCGGAGCCCATCTGACCTTCTCCGAGGATTCCAAGCCAGCCCTCTCTCCCCAGCCCACGTGCGGTGGCGGTGGCCAGGGCGGTGGCACGTGCCAAGTGACCTGCTGCAGCTCAGAGCTGTGGCTTCTCCTGGTTCCTCCGCCTGCCTCTCTTGTGCTTCAGGTCTGCTGAAGGTTGACAGGGAAACCGGGAAATGGCTGGTGAGGAAGGCCCAGTGCCCTCCTGTACCGAGGCCATGCTTCCCCTCTGCCTGCAGGATGGCGACCAGCGTGGGGCCCAGTGCCTGTTGCAGAGAACAGCCTGGAATCGCAGGGCCTCTCAAGCTAGGGGCCTTGACCTTGGGTCCTCCCTCCTCTCCTTCTCCAAACACACCTTCTCCAAGCACACACGTGGTCTGACTCCTGTTTGACCTCGGAGAGCAGCTGGGGTATCGCGCCCTCCTGCCAGCATCCCTGGAGCTGACTCCCACTGCAGCCTTCACAGAGACTTGAGCTCAGGGACACCTTGAGGGACCCTGCAGGGAGGTGCCCTGAGGCCCAGGGGCCTAACTTAGTGGTCCCCAAACTGAGAAGGGCGTCTGCAGAGTAGAGACCAACAGGAGGTGCATGAGAAGCAGACATGGGAACTCCTTATAACATGACTGTGAAAATGACTGTGCTATGTAACATTTGCTACATGAAAAGCTTACCTGTAGCGTACACATGTGTCAAAAAGCACAACAAACAGACACCTGCAGGCCCGCCACCCGGTGAGGCAGTGCCATGTCAGCAATCACCTATGCGTCCTCCCTGCCCACAGATCCTCCCCTGCCAGGTCCCCACTATCTGGAAGATTATTAAAAACACTTATTTATGTATTATTAAGGTAGGACTGACAAATAAAAATTGTATTTATGGTGTAAAATGTGAGGTTTTGATGTATGCAGACATTGTGCAATGGCTAAGTCAAGCTAATTGACCTATCACTTTGCATACTTACCATTTTTTTGTCATGTAGAACTTTTAAAAATTCATTTCAAAACATTTCTTTCTTAACTATTCAAAAGAACTCACTAGAGATGCTTCCTGGGCCTGATATGTTCTGTTTGGGAAGCCTATTAATGATACATTCAACTTATTTAACAGAAATAGTATTGTTCAGGGCTGGGCGCAGTGGCTCACACCTGTAATCCCAGCGCTTTGGGAGACCAACGCCGGTGGATCACTTGAGGTCAGGAGTTCAAGACCAGCCTGGCCAACATGGTGAAACCCTGTCTCTACCAAAAATACAAAAAATTAGCCAGGTGTGGTGGCAGGCAACTATAATACCAGCTACTCAGGAGGCTGAGGCAGGAGAATTGCTTGAACCCGGGAGAAGGAGGTTGCAGTGAGCCGAGATCGCGCCACTGCACTCCAGCCTGGGCAACAGTGAGACTTAGTCTCAAAAAAAAAAAAGAAATAGTATTGTTCAGGTTTTCTATTTCTTCTTATGTCAGTCTTGGTAAGTTATGTCTTTTGGGGTGTTTGTACATTTTCTCTGACGTACATCAAATGTATTGGTATGAGGTTCTTCATAAAAACCCCTTGCTATCCTCGCCACACAGGGAGAACTTGCAGCGATGCCCTTTCTCCCTCCTGATATCGATCGTTTGTGCTTTCTCTTTCTTGGTCTTGGTTGGTCATGCTGGCGGGCAATCAACTTTATTCATCTTTGAAACAGGTATTTCTCTGTTTATCAATCCCCATTCTCACAAGATGAAGTTTAAGGAGAACTTGGCACACCCTGCTTGATAGGGAGCACTCAATAAAAATTCTATATTTCAAAGCAACACTTAGCTGCAGGATTTCTGAGTAACACCAGGGCAACAATATCCTAAGAGCCTGAGGGTTCCCAGGACCCGACTCCACCCCAAAATGTGGAGCTGGGTGTGCTGCCCCAGGCTGGTGTCGGTGAGGCTCCCCTCAGACCTCACCACGGGGCGGGGCTCCTCTCACTGACGTGCGCCTGTGGCCAGCCTGCCTCTGATGAGCCTCCTCGGTCAGTCCCTCTGCAGCACGATCCCATTCCTGGAGAGTCCCATCTGGGGACTGCGATTCAGGGTCAGGAAGCAGGGGTGCCTCAGGCACATGGGAGCTCTCTGCCTCGCCTCCCTCAGCCAGCAGCCACACACCTGTGAATCACTCAACAATGGCTGGGACAGAGGGGAGCCTGAACCCCGGGACAGCAGAGGGAAGCAATGGCTGGATCCAGGGTGCTGCTCAGGGCAGTGGTGGCCTCTGACAGTGGACCCAGGCTGGACAGAGAAGGCCTGGGGTTAACAGAGAGGCACTCCTGGCTGAGCCCAGCTCAGGCCTGAAACCCACGGCTGCTTAGCACGTGTCTGTTGGGTGGTCCACGTGATGGACAGATGGGAGGCTGTGAGCAGAGAGAGGCCCACAAAGACAGACAGTGAGAGCAGTCCACGCTCAAAAATAGCCCAGACTGTCAACAGCACAAACCCCAGACAGCAGGCTGAGCTCAAGGCCCACACTGGCTGCATGGCCCTGGGATGCCCCCTTGTGTCCCTGAGCCTCAGTTTCCCCATCTGTAAATCGATGGCAGCTGCTGTGGGAATTACCTGAGGCCACAGGTACTCAGCCAACGGCACTGTGTGGGTGTTTAAGCCGTCACAGACAGCAGTGGTCATTTTACTATGTATTATTTAGCCAGATTGGCACTTTTGAATACTGTCTGGATTTTAAAACAAACAACTAAACAATTTCCTGACCAAATGACCCAAGTAGAGATTTTCTCTGCAGGGGCATTAATTAGCTGATTCCAAGAGTCTGCCCTCCGTCCCACCCTTAGCGACATCCACTGCACGTAAAGCAGAAATGCACCAATTTAGGATGCTGCTGTGGGACTGGAAGGCCTTGAACTGGCAACAGTGGTGCCAGTTAGCTTATTCAAAATTAATAAACCAAGGTGACCCCTCCCTTCCCTCCCTCTCTTCCTCCCTTCTCTTCCCCTCCCCTCCCCTCCCCTCCCCTCCTTCCTTCTTTCCCAGATGGGATCTTGTTCTGTAGCCTTGAACCCCTGACCTCAAGCGATTCTCCTACCACAGCCTCCCAAAGCGCTGGGACTACAGGTATCAGTGACCTCGCCTGGCTCATACTAAATTTCTTGAACATGCATTGAAATTGTGGTTTTGTAGAAGAATTTCTGTGTTCTTTTTTTTTGAGACGGAGTCTCGCTCTGTCGCCCAGGCTGGAGTGCAGTGGCGTGATCTCCACTCACTGCAAGCACGCCATTCTCCTGCCTCAGCCTCCCGAGTAGCTGGGACTACAGGGGCCCGCCATCATGACCGGCTAATTTTTGTATTTTTAGTAGAGACGGGGTTTCACCGTGTTAGCCAGGATGGTCTCGATCTCCTGACCTCGTGATCGGCCTCCCAAAGTGCTGGGATTATAGGCGTGAGCCACCGCGCCCAGCCAGAATTTCTGTGTTCTAGGGTGATGCTGATGTCTTGATTCCTGTAGCTTACTCTTAAATGGCTTAGTAAAAATAATGAGCAAATGTTCCAAAGTGTTAAAAATTGGGCCGGGCGCAGTGGCTCACGTCTGTAATCTCAGCACTTTGGGAGGTCAAGGCAGGCGGATCACAAGGTAAGGAGTTCAAGACCAGGCTGGCCAACATGGTGAAACCCTGTCTCTACTAAAAATACAAAAATTATCTGGGCGTGGTGGCACGTGCCTGTAATCCCAGCTACTCGGGAGACTGAGGCAGGAGAATTGCTTGAACCGGGACCTGGGAGACAGTGGTTGTGGTGAGCCGAGATTGCGCCACTGCACTCCAGGCTGGGCTACAGAGCAAGATTCCATCTAAAAAAAAATTGATGGATTTATTTAACAGATGAAGAGTGCACCGTTCTTTATGGAGCTTTCCAAGTAGAAAGGCTGCAGACATCTCTAGGTCCCGGAGACCATGGCAGCCCCTCAATCCAATCCTCCCCTTGCTGAAAGCCAACATGGACCAAGCAGGAGAGTGAATAACACCACCCATGCTCAGGCCCACGCCCCCAGCACTCACGCCCACGCCCCCAGCACCCACGCCCATGCCTCCACCACCCATGTCCATGCCTCCACCACCCATGCACACGCCTCCACCACCCATGCCCATGCCTCCAGCACCCATGCCCACGCCTCCACCACCCATTCCCACGCTTCCAGCACCCATGCCCACGCCCACACCTGCAGCACCCACGCCCATGCCTCCAGCACCCATGCCCATGCCTCCAGCATGAGAGGGGAGCGAATAACACCACCCATGCCCATGCCTCTAGCATGAGTAGAAGACAGGGTGCACCCTCCTCTAACTGTTGCAGGTGAGGAAAGAACACCCCAACCTTCAGAACCGGCTCCAGGGCCCCCACTGGCATTGATGGGGTGCGGGCTCAGGGAGAAGCACTGTGGGAATGAGGAGAGGGGATCTGGGGCCAAGAACTAAGGAAAAAAGAAACTCCTTTAGCCAAGTGTGGTGGCAGGTGCTTGTGGTCTCAGCTACGGAGGCTGAGGTGGGAGGATCGCTCGAGCCCAGGAGTTGGAGGCAGCAGTGAGCTGTGATCGCACCAGTGCACTACAGCTGGGTGACAGAGCGAGACCCTGTCTCTAAATAAAAACCAGAAGAAGAAAGTCCCACCCGACATGGGGAAACAGAGCACGCCTAGGGGTGGGTGTTGGAGCACTGGCGGCTGGGGAACTGAAAGGAGACAGCAGTGGAGCCCGGAGGTGGCTGTCTCAGGAAGGCCCTGCTTCTAGGGGCCAGGCATGTGGCCTGGAAGTAGAGGCAGCCTTCAGAGGCTTGCCAGTAACAGACAGGAAATAGCAAGCCTGGATGTTCAAGGACCTACGGAAGCAAAAGTGAATTGTAAACTCAGAAAACACAAGTCCACTCCCGCCTCCCAAAGGACAAGGAAAATGGTGCACTTCACTCCGCCAACAGGAGAGGGGACTCTTACACTAAGAAACCTACTATGGTTCCCAAGCCCCCAGCTCCTGCCTACAGCCATCTGTTATTACCAGTCCAGGCAAATTAAGACATTGCTAAATTAACAGATAATATCCATACAAAGCCAGGATAAAGCGCCGACACTAATCCCTCCCACAAACCCCCAATTTACAAAGGGAAAAACTACACAAGACACCTCAACCTGAATTATGTAACACCGTGGTCTGGAAGTTTATGACCTAATGCCATGGCCTGGAAGTTTATGTCCCCCAGAATTTATACATTGAAACGCAGTCCCCGGTGTGACGGCATTTGGAGGGGGCCTTTGGGAGGTGATTAGGTCTGGAGGGCAGAGCCCTCATCAATGAGATGAGTGCCCTTAGGAAAGGGGCTCCTGAGAGCTCCCTTGCGCCTTCCTCCATGTGAGGGCGTGAGGAGAGGAGCCATCTGCGAACCAGGATGCAGCCCTTACCACGCACCTTGATCTCGTACCTCCAGCCTCCAGAACTGTGAGAAATCGTTCTGATATTTTGTTAGCGCAGCCTGAACAGATGAAGACACACTAAAAATTCACACACATGAAGAAAATCCCTAAATTATACATTTAAAAAACTCAACAGAAATGAACCCAAAAAAAGGTAAATGTGAAATTAGAGTTGCCTCAACTCATGAAAGAAAATGAGGAAAAGACCATCATCTCAGAAATGAAGACTGAATTAGAAAATCTCTTAGGGAGAACGGATTTGACTCAAAGCTTAATAGTGTTCATTAAGGAAATGAATGAAAACAACCATAAAACAAAAATAAAATTCATAGAGAAAGCAATCTAGAAGATAGATGGAAAAAAGATCTAACACAAACATATTATTGGCATCCCTGAAGATAAAAGGTAAAATAATGGTACATAATTAACATTTAACACTATAATCTAAGAAAATGTTTTAGAAATAAAAGAAGACTTAAATCTGCATATTCAAAGAGTCCGCCACATACCTGAAATCAGTTCCAACACAATGCCTAGTAAAATGATTAGACTTTAAAAATAAAGAAAAACAATTCTTTGGAGCTCCAGAAAAACAATCAAGTCACTTACAAAGGAAAGAAAAGCATGTTTAGATCAGACATCTTGTTGACAACGTACAAGCAAGGCAACCCATAACAACATTTTTAAAAATTTAAGGAAGGACAGAAAGTAAGAGGCAAGGATTTTATAACCAGCCAATCTGTCCTTCAAGTAGCAAGAGTATAGAAAGCAAGCAGGAAATACAGTACGCACCAGTCTTTCTTAAGGAACCATCAGAAGCTAAGCTTTGTCCAGTCAAAGGGTGACTGGGAAAACTTTGGCAAAAATAAATATGAGTAATCAGAATCCAACACCACTGTGGCAGGCAGTGTCTATGGCGCTCACCCACATGATAATCTCTACCTCTTGGTGTTCACACATTTGGGACTGAGTGGGGCTTTTGACTTTCCTCCAACCAATAGACTATGGCAAAGATGAGAGGATATCACTACTGGGATTATGTTACGTTGTTCTATCATGTATGTCACCTCATACGATGTTACGTTTTGTTATGTGATGACTCTCTAGAGACTCTGCGGGCTTGACAGAGTAAGCAGTCATGTTGGGGCAGCCCACGTGACAGAGAACTGTGGGTGGTTCCTAGGAACTGGGGGTGACCTTTAGAAGTTGAGGTTGGCCTCCAGCCAACATCTAGTCAAAAATTTAAGCTCTAAATATAACTACAAAGAACTAAATACTGCCAACAACCACATGAGTGGATGAGCAAATCCTTCCCTAGCTGTCTCTACATGAGAACCTAGTCCTGGCCACCACCAGCAGTACTCAGCTAAGCCATGCCCAGGCTCCTGATCCACAGAAATGATGAGCTAATAAACATGTGTTGCTTTAAGCCATTAGGTCAATGATAAATCATTACACAGCAACAGATAACTAATACAATGATATCAAAACATACTACAGGCTGGGCGCGGTGGCTCACGCCTGTAATCCCAGCACTTTGGGAAGCCAAGGCGGGAGGATCACTTAAGGCCAGGAGTTTGAGACCAGCCTGGCCAACATGGTGAAACCCCGTCTCTACCAAAAATATAACTCAACCGGGCATGGTGGTGCATGCCTGTAATCCCAGCCACTTGGGAGGCTGAGGCAGGAGAATCGCTTAAACCTGGGAGGCAGAGGTTGGAGTGAGCCGAGATCGTGCCACTGCACTCCAGCCTGGACGACAGAGTGAGACTCTGCCTCAAAAAACAAACACACAAACAACAACAACAATAAAAAAGTGAAATGTGGGGGAAGGCGAAAGTTCTATGCAGCTTTTTGACTGTGTGGGGGTCAGCATCCCCAACCTTCTCACTGTTCGAGGGCCAACTGTAATTGCTAAGCTGTATTCCATTGTATGGACGTATATCTTGTTTTCTTATTCACCAGTTGATGAACAACTGCGTTGTCTCTACTTTCCTGGCCACTATAAGCAATGCTGTTATGAGCGTTTGCGTACAAGTCTTTGGTGGACATTTCATTGTTTCCATTTCTCTTAGATTCCTGGGAGCGGGGGCCGTTGGTTCATACGGTATTTTTATGTTTAAATTTTCAAGAAACTGCCAAACTGTTTTCTACATCATGTCCAAGTGGGACTTATTTCAGAAATGCAAAGATGGCCTAGTGTTAATATTCTTACTGTTTACCTCACCCTAGTCCCAGACCTGATACCTGATATCGGGAAATCCATCGCTGACTCATTATGTTAATAGCGCTAAGGAGAAACATCAGACCATTGTCTCCATACATGGCTCCAACAAAGGTCAACACCAATCCTGACTTTTAAAACCACCAATAAAATACGAGTCAATGGATATTCCCTTATCTATCTATCTATCTATCTATCTATCTATCTATCTATCTAATCCATCTATCTATCTCTTCCCATCCTGAAGTCAGCATCTTTCTTAATAGGGGAAGCATTAGAGGCCTTTTTACTAAAGTCAGGAACAAGGTAAGGAGGCCCACTACATCCAATATTTAATACTGAATTGGAGTTATTCAGCCAATTTAATAAGATAAAAGAAAGCATAAAAATCAATAGAGAAGCAGTAAAGCTATTTGAATTTGTAGATGACAGAATGACTGAGAGAATCAAAGATAAGACTAACAATAGGCCGGACATGGTGGCTCACGCCTGTAATCCCAGCACTTTGGGAGGCCGAGGCGGTGGATCATCTGAGGTCAGGAGTTCAAGACCAGCCTGGACAAGATGGCGAAACCCCGTCTCTACTAAAAATACAAAAATTAGCTGGACGCGGTGGCAGGTGCCTGTAATCTTAGCTACTTGGGAAGCTGAGGCACGAGAATCACTTGAACGTGGGAGGTAGAGGTTGTGGTGAGCGGAGATCACGCTACTGCACTCCAGCCTGGGTGACAGAGCAAGACTCTGTCTCAAAAAAATAAAATTAAAAAATAAATAAATAAATAAATAAAAGACTAACAATAAAACTAACAATAAAAATTCAGGTAAGACAGAAAGATATAAAATAACATACACAAAACAGTAGTCAATTCAAAGATATAATTGAAAAAGCCATTTATAGTAGCAACACACAAGGTAAAAACATTCAGGAATAAACTTCCTAAGAAATATGAAAAACATATATGAGGAAAACTTCAAAACACTCCTAGAAGTACCCTTGAACAAACGGAAAGATCTCTCTCGGTTTTGGATAAGATAACTTCATAAAGATGCCAGTTATCCTAAAGTTAATATATAAGCCTAATATAAACTTAATATCATCTCCTTCCCGACCCAAATACCAGCAACACGCTGCAATAGCCAGGAAATCCTTGCAGTAAAAAGCAGTGGAAGGAACTTGCCCACCAGATAGTAAAACACAACAAGGAGAGTCGAGCCCAATCTCTCTCCTCTATTGCAATGGGCTTGAATAAAATCTTCTTTGCCATTATTTATTATTATTATTATTTTGAGACAGAGTCTCGCTCTGTCACCCAGGGTGGAGTTGCAGGGGTATGATCTCAGCTCAGTTCACCAACCTCTGCCTCCCAGGTTCAAGCAATTCTCGTGCCTTAACCTCCCAAGTAGCTGGGATTACAGGCATGTGCCACCACACCCGGCTAATTTTTTATATTTTTTGGTAGAGACAGGGTTTTACCATGTTGGCCAGGCTGGTTTCAAACTCCTGACCTCAAGTGATCCACCCATCTCAGCCTTGCAAAGTGCTGGGATTACAGGCGTAAGCCACTGTTCCAGGCCCTCCTTGCCTTTAAATATATATATTTTTTCTCTCTCTCTTTCACCAGTATGTGAACAGATGGAATAGACAGACCTGTGAGACAAACTAGAAAGCCCAGAAACAGGCCCAGGGCTTGGATGTTTAGTGTATGATGAAGGTACACTTCAGATCACTGGAGGAAAGATGACCTTTTAAATAAATGGCACTGGGATAGAGTGCTAGACATTTAGAAAAAGATTAAATTGGATCCACAGACTAAGTACAAAACTAAACAAATATTAGAAAACACAGATGATTGCTTTATAATTGGGCTTTTCATAGTTAGAAAAGTCTAACTATGATTCCAAATCTATGTGAAAAGATGTCCAATTTCATTTATAATAATAGAAATATAAATTTAAAATACACTGAAATACTATTTCTCAGCTCTCAAACCAGCGAGGCTGTGAGGAAACAGAAGACGCTGTGATACACTGGTGGTGGGAATGCAAAATGGTGCTACCTCTTGACAGGGAATTTGGGACTAGCTAACAAAATAAATCCATATTCACTCCTACTTCTAGAAGTGTGTTCTAAATAGACACCTTTGCAAATATTAACAATATAGGTGCAAGGTTATCCCTTACTCCATTATTTTAAATGTAAAAAGGCTCAAAAAACACAAAATGTTCATCCACAGGACATAATTTGAATAAACAATAATAGTACAGCCACAGAACGGAATGCTATGTGAGTGTAAAAAAGAATGAGGCAGGTCTCCACGAACTGGTAAGAAGTTATTTTCAGGACATACTTCTAATTGAAGAAAAACAAGGAGCTGCATGGCCAACTTTTGTGATAATGCTTAAATGACTTGTTTTGCAGAAAGGCACACAGGAAGGATAAACCAGAAAATATTTTAAATGGCTACCAATGGTGTGGGAACAAGGAGGAAGACGCAGGGGTAGGATTGAGATCTCTAAGGATAGCTTTTTAATAGCTTTGACCTTTAAACCACGTGTTTTACATACTCAAAAAAAAATAAAATTACATCCTAAAGTCTAAAGGAAAAAAACCTCCACATTGAATGCAAGTAGAAACACGCGAAGCTATCAGTGTGTCCGATTGATAACATAATCACACAGCGCTCTGCCTGCACACCCGTGGAAATCCCGATGCTGACCTAGTAGGTTTTGGCTGGCTTTGGTGTGGATGCAGTTTAATTCTGAAACTATTTCGGGGTGCATTGTAGGGCTAAGTAAATGATTAAACATATTCATGTTTGGGGGAACAAGGTTCTCACTGCAGGAGAAAGGGAATGGAAATACTAATTTTTAGTAAAAAACAAAGGTGTCTTGGCTTGATCCACTGACAAGGCCTAGAGGCAGCGAGTGCACGCCCCACACTAAGCCCGGGTCCCACGCGAGGAGCCAAGGCCCCTTGAAGAAATGGCTCTGGGTCTAGGTCCAGGTACCAGTGAGAGCCGGAACCACCCCAGAGACTGGCGTGGACATGGCAGGAGGGTGCAGACCCCGGCCTGAAAAGGGCCAGGTCCCGGGCAGGGCCCACACCTGGCGGCCTGCGGGCTCCTCCTGCCAGTCCCGCCCCGGGCCCCGCAGCCCGCCGGTCTCCCGCCCGCCTTCCCTCTCCGGCCCGGGCAGTGCGCCCACCCGCCGCCAGGGGCAGCCTTTCAACTCCAACCTCCAACCCCAGGGCTGCCCAGGACATCCCGACCCCGCACGGACTCGGCTCCAGCTCCGCCCCTCCTGCCCTCAGGGGTCTCACCCACGCTGCTCCCCCGGCTACGCGTCCATCACAGCACAGGCAGGGCTCCCCGCTCGCTGGGGACAGCCTCCCTGACCACACAAACGCTCCGCCGCGCCCTGTCACCGCTCCCTCTGCCCCAGTCACCCCACTGCATGTTCTTCCCAGCACGCACTCTTGGCCATGTCCTTGCTTTTCCCTTTGATTCCTTGTTGGCTGTCCCCTCCCACACCAGCTAGCGAGCATGTAGGGGGCAGGCAGCAGGCGGCACACAGTATGCGCTCAATGAATGCGCTGGGCCAGTGAGTGGACAACCCCAGTCCCCCTCCGCCAGTCGCCGGGCACAGTGGCTGCACTACGGCTACTGGAGCCAGTCGTACCAGAGGTGGGACCCCAGCGTTGCCACTCCATGGTCCCGCCCCTCTCTAAGCCTCAGTGACTCCACCTACCTGGCAGGCAGAGCTTCCCAGGACTCTTCTCAGGCTCCCGGGGCTCGGTGGAACTTCTGTGTCCCCCACAGCTCCAGGAGGCAGGAGGTAGGGGCCGGGACGAGCTCCTCCATCACCCCGACTTCCCAGCTCTGTCTTTCTCAGTTTCCCACGCCCACGCAGAGCATGGGGCGGCGTCCGCAGCACCCTTCCCCAAGCCCCTCCAAGCATCGCCTTCCCAATCTAAATACAAAGAGTGGACCAGGTGGTCCCTTGATGCCGTCCGCTGTCACTGCGTGAGAGACACACCCAGGACGCCCAGCAGACCCCACTGTTCTCTCAGGCCCTCTGAGAGTAGTAGCACTGGTCCTTTCCTCAAACCCGATCCCATCCTCAAGGGCGACAGCACCGTCTTCCCCCAGGCGCAAGGTCCTTTGCCTTCTATACCTGCACTGGCAGGTCTGCCTTGCCGTCCCCATTTCATAGAGAGGGAAACTGAGGTCCGGTGCGGGCGGAGGCTTTGGTCCAGGCTGGCTTTTCCTGCCACTCGAGCGGGTGAAAGAAGCTTGCTCTTGGCGCCCAGCAGGGGCTGGGGGCGCGCGGCCGAGCCGGGTCTCCCGCCAGGTGGCCGGGGGTGTGCCCTTAGGGTCCCCTCCCCGCCACCCCTGCGCCTCCAGTCCCAGCAGCCGCGCGGACCCCGCCCCTGCTGACCCCGGCGCACGCTCCCGAGCCGCGCGCAGCCTCCCGCCACCTGCCGACCCCGCCACGCGGACCGCACACTCACGTGCGCCGCGGCCCCCGGCCCCGCCGGCCGGCCACGCGCACTGTCACCACGCGCGAACCTGTGCTCCGGGTCAGGCCCGGGCGTGTCCGCCAACGGCCCGGACACCCGCCGTCCCCGCCGGGCTCGCTGCCCCGCACCCACGCCGCGACCTCGCCCGCGCCCCGCGCCCGCCGGCAGCCCCCCCAGCCCCGCGAGCCCGCGCCCTGGCCCGCTCTGCCAGCTGTCCCCGGCCGCGCACTACTCACCGACTCCCGGCGCGCCCGAACTCCGGGCCCGGCCCATGGGCAGCGCCCGCTGCGAGCCTCGGCGCCGCAGACCCAGGGCGCCGCGGGCCCGCCGCCGCCGCCGCCGCCGCCCGCTCCCAGCGCAGCCCGCACGAGCGTTTGGCGGCGGCCCCAGAGTGCAGCGGCGCGGCGCCCCCTCGTGGCAATCGGGGAGCGCGGAGCGGGCGGGGCGCGGGGTGGGGCTGCGGGAGCACCACGGGCGGCGCTGCACACCGGGGCCTTCCGCGCCCAGGCCGCGGGGTCTCGGCCAAACGTGCCCCCTGCGTTCAGGCCTCCGCGGCGTCTAGCCCACCGCGCCAGGACCGCCAGCTCAGACCGTCAGACGCTGCCCTCCGGAGCGCGGACCCTGGCGGACTCTGCGCCCGAGCTGCCCCAGCCTACCCCTCACCCGGTGGGCCTCTGGCGCCCCAAAACCCAGTTCACCCTGTCTTCTCAAGACTGGGCCCGGCCTGGTTCTCTGGGCTGGCCTCCTGCCATGGCCACCTAGGTTGCCTGTGTCCCCGAGTGGGACATCCCTGGATAAGCATCCATCAGAGGATGAGGAAAGGGCACCCCCTCCCCCGCACCCCGCCACCTTCTCGGTGCTCTCCTGTGGCTCCCAGGGAGGGTGGACGCCACTCTGAAGACACCAGGGTGCTGGGAGGATGGCGATGCGTGATTTCACTTATAGAAAGGGAGAGGGGTTCTACCAGGATCCAGTGGCCTCCTTGAACTGGGTCCACCTTCAGTGAAAGTTCCCTGGTTGGTTCCAGCATAGAGGTCAGGACACCTGTCCTCTTGTGTCCAGAGTTTATCCCTTCTGCTGGGTTTGTGGTCTGGCTGACTTCAAGAATGAAGCTGTGGACCTTGGCAGTGAGTGTTACAGCTCTTAAAGGTGGTGCGGACCCAAAGAGTGAGTATCCGCAAGATTTATTGTGAAGAGCAGAACAAAGGTTCTCCAGCACTGAAGATGACCTGAACAGGCACCTGCTGCTGGCTGGCCAGGGCTGGGCAGACAGCTTTTATTCCCTTATTTGTCCCCGCCCATGTCCTGCTGATTGGTCCATTTTACAGAGTGCTGATTGGTGCATTTACAGTCCTCTAGCTAGCCAGGAAAGTTCTCGCAGTCCTCACCCAACCCAGAAGTCCAGCTGGCTTCACCTCTCGCTCTGCTTTAGTCAGGACCTGCCTGATGAGATGTGGCCCAAAACTCAACCCAACCAGCTTGAGCAAAAAGAACTTACTGGCTTGTGGATCATAAAAAGCCAAGGTTTGCTGCTTAGAGGAATAGCTAGATCCAGGTGCTTAACCTGTCTGCATGGAAACCGGCCTCCCCTATCTCCCAGTCTTTCTGTGGCAGAATGGCCCTGGGTTAACACCTCAGAGAGGGCACGTCTGCCTGATAGTTACAAGGACAGCCTGCGGGTGCCACACACAGGCTCCGAGGAGCCGAGCTCAGGCCATTTCCGCAGACCTAGGGAGCAAGAATAACAGGCCTGGGTGTTGTCTCGGTAGAGCTGGGGCAGAGTTAGCCCTGTGTCAGCTTTGAGCATGGAGCAAGGTGCTGTTCCAGGCTTCCCTGAAGGCTGTTTCTGGAAGAATGGACAGGTTAAAAACCACAGAGTCCAGCCCATTTCTTGAACTGTTAGAGAAACTGAGTCCTGGAGAGAGTGGACATCTGCCTACGGCTTACAGATGTATTAGAATCAATGTGGGCCGGCTAGGCTGGGCAGTAAGGCAGCAGGGCTGGGGCCAGGGCCAGGGCCAGAGGCTGATCCTAGGGAGGGTGATGTCTGAGACCAAGGGTCGGGTGTGGGGAAAGGGAGGGGGAACAGAGGCGGGCACTTGGTCTGGGGTGAGCGGTGTGCTTCCAGCAGGTAGACAGATGCACCTCAGGGTGCAGGCACTGGGCCACTCCCTGCATCTTCTCTGATTATCACCCTGTGCCCCTAAGCCTCAGGTCCAGTCCCAGAGTGCCCCCTGGATGAAGCCAGGAGTCTAGGAGGAGAGGCTGCAAGAGGGACCTTGGAAGAGCTGACCCACTCAGCTGTGTTGTTCTGGAGTCTGGGCAGCACTGAGCAGCCCTCCTAACCGAGCGCGGCCCTCCTAACCAGTGCGGCTCAGCGGGGTGAGGCCAGTCTCTCCCCAGCCCACCCTTGCTCTGTGAGCAAAGGCTTGCTGTGCCCTGATAAAGCACTTTCTCCAGCAAGTGGCTGGGGCCACTGAGGTATGATTGTCCTGCTGGGAGCAGGGCAGGGGATGCTTAGATGAGGCCAGAACAGCTGGAACATGGGTGTGGACTAGCTCATGGCCACAGCTCCATGTCCCACAGGGGCGAGGGTGGCAGAGCTATGCTCTGTGACGAGGGAGAAGACTGTGTCCCCTGAGATCTCCTGCGTCCTCTCCCTGCCAGACCCACCGCTGCCGAGAGTTGGGCCTGTGCTGAGGAAGAAGCATGAGCTGCAGTCGCGGCCACCACCGGGAAGGTCTTTGAGCCTCGTGGCCAGTGAGGAGTTCTGCCCTGAGCCCCCAGCCTCGTGGGACCCTGGCTGCAGGTGCCACCACTGGACCCTGGGAGGCATCTGCTCCCGCCCCCTCAGAGCCCACCCAGGAGCACTCTCTAGCAAGGAGCCTCTCCTGCCCAGCCCCTACCCAGCCCGCCCAACTTCTCACTCCAGAACATGCCCCGGGACTAATCCCTGAGTGAGGGCACTGGGACAGAGGGTGAGCCATCCCTAGGGCCGTCAGCTCAGTCTCCCCTCACCCCACCACTGCCCTGAGACATCTATCAGGTGGACACTTACCCAGGACCTATGTGTGCCGGGCATCATGCTGGGTGCTGGGAATACAGCAGAGAGCCGGACACGGGGTTCCTGCCCCCTGGAACTCACAGTTTAGAGAAGGGAGGCTGAAAACTAACCTAAAAGGCTGAAAACAGTGTTTACTGTTTTAAACAAAAGAGTAAAAACAATCATTTCGGAGAGCGCCAAGTGCCATGAAGGAAGCCATACTGGGGAGGTGGTTGAGTGCGGCGGGCTGCTTTAGAAGGGAGGGCCCAGGAAGGGCCTCTCCAGGCACATCAGGTGAGGAACTGGCCACACAGGGTCTGGGAGACGGACCCGGGGCAGAGGGAACAGCAAGGGCGAGTCCCTGTGGCTGGCATGGACTTTGCATCGTTTTTGGAAAAAAAGAGACTGGAGAGTGGCTGGAGCCAAGGTGGAAGGGCACAGGGCCAGGCAGGGTGTCCAGGCGGGCAAGGAGCTGGATCCTGTCCTCCAGGTGTCGACACAGGGGCAGGTGTGGCCCAGCAGGAGGGGGTGGTGCCGTCCCCAGATGTAGGGGTCCTGACACCCACGAACGAGGCCTTTCCCAGCACCTTCAGCCCCTGCGTAGCTGCCCCTGTCCTGGATGGCACATCCTGCACACAAGTGACTCTGGGAGACCTGAGTGTGCCCCACCAGCTCAGCACTGGGTTAGTGGGGCTGGAGTCCTTGTTCACCGGGCATGGCCATGAGGGACAGGCAGCAGGCCCAGGAGGAGGTGGCGGGCAGGGGAGAGCTGATGAGTACAGACCTGGGCAGGGGACAGGGGGCAGGGAATGGGGCAGACCTGAAGGCTGTGTCTTGGGGGAGACGCCATAGGACTGGATGATGGAGAGATAGGAGAATGTGTGAGAAGTGACAGCAATGGCAGGGGTCCTGGCAGGGTGAATGGGGCACCTTTCCCAGGAGGGCGAGGAGCCCCTTCAGAGCAGACAGCACCTGCTGGGACTGTGGAGCCAGGGGCATGTGGAGGAGGTCTGGAGGCAGCAGGACCTGTGGATGCTTGCCTGGTGTGGGTCCTCGGGGAGGAAGGAAGGACACAATGGGCTCCAGCAGCTGCAGGCACGTATGCAGAGCAGGAGCCTGTGAGGCCCTGCAGTACATCTGCCCCGGATGCTTGGCACAGCCACAGCAGGTGACTCAGGGAAGGGGCACCAGGCAAGGCTGCTGAGCAGGATCACCAATAAAATCAGGAAATAATGAAGACAGAACTTTGGGCTCTGGCCAAAGCATTTTATTAGCCGACCCGTAACTCGTCCATTCTTGGTCTGGTGAAAACCCTCCAAAGTTACTGCAAGGGCAGAGCTCCAGGAGAAGTCACCCTATAGGCAGCCACTGGAGGGGGCCACATTTAATTATCCTTTACAGTCCAGGCCTGCCAACCCACTGAGCCTGGGCTGGGAGGAGCAAGGGGGGGGGGTGTGTATGGACGTGCACATGTGTGCATGCATGGTATATGCAGTATGTGGATGTGCGTTTGTGTGAATGTGTGGTGTGTTCCATGCAGGTGCATGCAGAACATGTGTAATATGTGTGTGCCATATGCTTGTGTATGTAGTGCTGTGTTTTGTGCACGTGTGTGCGCTGTATATATATGATGCTCTGTGCATATGTGATATATGCATGTGTGTGTTGTGTGCTGTGTGCATGTGTGTGGTGCTGTGTGCATGCTTCTGCTCTATGCATGTGTGTGGTGCTGTGTGCATGTGTGTGGTGTATGCATGTGTGTGCTGTGTGCATGTGGGTGTGCTGTGTGTATATGTGTGGTACTGTGTGCTTGTGTGTTCTGTGCGTGTGTAGTATATGCATGTGGTATGCTGTGTGTATGTGTGTGTGGTGTGCATGTGTGTGGTGCTAGGTACGTGTGTGTGCTGTATGCATGTGTGTGCGGTTTGTGCATGTGTGTGCTGTATGCATATATGTGGTACTGTGTGCATATGGTATGCTGTGTGCATGTGTGTGTTGTATGCACGTGTGTGGTATTGTGTGCACGTGTGTGGGGGGTAAGTGTGGGTCTGATCCCGATCTGGACTGGCCCAAGGATGAAGGAAAGCATCATAGATGGGATCCCTGGAAGCAGAGGTAGAGATGTGGGTGCAGGTTGTTTATGTGGGAGGCGATCCCAGGTGACCAGCCTGGTGGAGCCCCTTTGGGGAACTGCAGGAAGCATCTCGGAATTCTGCTGGGCAGCGGATTTCCCCCATGTCTCCTATGCTTTCAGGTTGCTCCTGCATGAAGGCTGAGGAGACTTCCAGGACTTAAGAAACATTTCAGAGGCAGAAATGCAGGATCTGGACATGGTCACTGCAAGGTTCCAGCTCAGAGCCATTTGCTCAGTGTGCTGAGCGCAGGCGGAGAGCTCGTGGTGCAGGTGCAAACCTTGCTGGCCGCGGTGCACCTGTCGGGACACTCAAGATTCCCTCAGGTCCCGCATTAAGTCCACGAGGTCACCTCCCTCCTCCACCACCCCTGCTCGGATCCCCTCACCCACAGGCAGTAGGTGGCGTATCCAGGGGTGACCTGCAGTGTTGGAGCATGGGTAACCAGGCTCTCCTTGGGCCATGCCCGTCTATGTTTATAACAGGACATGGAAATGAGAGGGGCCTGTGGCTCCTCTGAGTCCTAGACATCATCCCCTCACCCAGTCATGCTTCACCAGGAGGGCTGGGTGCCCCTGCTGGCAGGGACTCCTGGCCCCACCTGCTGAATCACTGGCATGAGCGGTCCCAGGTGTCCTAGAGCATGGGTTTAGGTTTGGAGAGTCCTCCTGGGTCCTGGGGAAAGTGTCCAGCAGAGTGAAATCTGCAGGCACAGGAAGCGCCTCTCGAAGGTCTTCAGCCCCAAAGCTTGGGGGAAGTTGAGACTCGATGGGGCCGTCAGGTTGTAGCTGGGGGCCGGGGATGTAACCTTCCTCTTCCCTACAGAGTACCCCAGAGCACCTGTCACACTCAAGGTTTCCTCTCTCCAGGGCTGTCAAATGTCAGCGTGTGTGGAATCACCTGGAATGCCTAGGAAAAGCCAGCAACCTAGGCTCAGAGTGGGGTTGGGGTCTGGGTGGCCCTGCACTCGGTATCTGGAACAGGTGGCCCAGGTGTAGCTGATGCAGGCTGAAGACAGGCAGACTCAAGAAATGCTGGTGTACGGGGATCCAGGCTTATCATCCCCATCTGTGGTAGGCAGAATAATGACCCCTAAAGGCCACTTTTTAATCATCCCCAGAACCTGTGGCTATGTTACCTTAGGTGCCCAAAGGAACCTGGCGGGTGGAATTAGGTTATGGATCTTGAGATGGTGAGATGATCCTGGATTATCCCGGTGAGCCCAGCGTCATCACAGGGGTCCTTACACGTGGAAGAGGGAGGCAGAAGGCAATCAGGGAGGCAGTGATGGGAGCAGGGTCTGGGAGATGCTGCCCTTCCGGCTTTGGAGGAAGGGGCCATGAGCGGAGGAATGTGGGTGGCTAGAAAATGCCAAGAAACAGATTCTCCCCAAGGGCCTCCAGAAGGAACCAGCCCTGCTAACACATTGCTTGCAGCCCACTAAGACCCACGCTGGACTTCTGACCCACAGAACCGTGCTGCTTTGAGCCACTAAATCGGTGGTAATTTGCAACCACAGCAATAGGAAAGGAAGGCACCATCCCACAAGAGAGGCTGGGAAAATCGGGCGACGGGTGCAGGCAATGCCCAAACCTCCCACGTCTCTCACTGGCTGCCCGTGTGGGTGGGAGCCTGTGGGACTGGGCTTGGGCTACTCCCCTCCCCAGAGCCAACAGCCTGGCTGGGCAGAGTGGTCATGAAGCAGTGCTGGCCTCCCCCGGGAGCTGGCTTAAGGCGCACGTCCCCTAAGCTCCTGCCCAGACTTCTGACTCAGAGGCTTGGGCAGGGCCAGGGAATCCGAGTCTGTTAGGTGCCCCAGTGGTTCTGAGCCCAGCCAAGTTCGGGAGCCACTGCCTCAACTGATTCCTTCCCGTGCGTTATGGCTGGGCCTGTCGCTTTTCCCAGGGGCCCTGCAGATGACTGGAATGTGCCACAGGCTGTCGGGGAGCAGAGGTGCCCATGTCCTTGTGGGAAATGGCCAGGGGTGCCCGTGCGTGCTCATTCAGCACAAGTGAGGCAGGCACCTTGGCGAACAGGCTGAACGCCTGGGCATACGTGTGGCAAAGTTTTAGGCTTACAGGACAGAAAACCTCCAAGCAACAGTGAGTGGCTGCCGTGAACGTCGGCAGGAGGTGATGCAGGGAGCTGAGGTGCTGCGGGGAGCTGTGGCGAATGTGGTGAGTGTTTCTGGCGGGCCACTTGTGTGTGAAGAAGCACTGACTGGGGTCGGGGGAGGAGACCCTGCAGGGCTGCAGAATCCCCGGGCTGAGCACAGCCCCTGCAGGGCTGCGACCTGGGAAGGTGTGTGGACCTGGGGCATGTCACCATCTGAAAGTTCTTAGTAATCTGATCTTTGAATCTGTGTTTACTAAGTCCCCTGGGACCACGGAGCATGCTTGTGAGGAAGCACATTCGCGCTGCGTGTCCGCGCGACTCCTCGCTTGCCTCATTCACACTTACGGCTCAGGACGCCCCTGTACACAAGGTGCTGGTGGGGCAACTGTTTCGGGCCTCCCAGACTCAGGCAGGTTCCAGGTAAGCACATTACTGGACTGCTGAGTCAGCGGAGCACTGACAGCCCCAGGGCCAGGCTTCCTGCTCTAACCAGAACTTGCTTCAGACAGAGAGAAGGCAACGGTGTCCTGAAAACCACGAATGGCCACGTGACCTGATCATAGCCCTTTTTTTTTTTTTCCCCTCCCCCTTCCCAACTTTTATTTTAGGTTCAAGGGTATAGTGCGGGTTTGCTGCATAGATAAATAGTATGTCGTGGGGTTTGGTATGCACTTTATTTCATCACTCAGGTATTAACACAGTACCTGTTTTTTTTTTTTCCTTAAATTTATCTTCACTTTTCTCCCACCCTCTACCCTCAAGTAGGCCCCAGTGTCTAGTGTTCCCTTCTTGGTGTCCACATGTACTCAGTGGTTCGCTCCCACTTATGAGAACATGTTGGCCGGGCGTGGTGGCTCATGCCTGTAATCCCAGCACTTCGGAAGGCCGAGATGGGCAAATCACAAGGTCAGGAGTTCGAGACCAGCCTGGCCAACATGGCGAAACCCCATCTCTACTAAAAATACAAAAAATTAGTTGGGTGTAGTGGTGCGCGCCTGTAATCCCAGCTACTCAGGAGGCCGAGGCAGGAGAATTGCTTGAACCCGGGAGGTGGCGGTTGTAGTGAGCCGAGATTGCACCACTGCATTCCAGCCTGGGCGACAAAGTAAGACTCCATCTCAAAAAATAAAAATAAATAAATAAATAAATAAATGAGAACGTGCGGTATTTGGTTTTCTGTTCCTGCATTCATTCACTTAGGATAATGGCCTCCAGCTGCATCCATGTTGCGGCAAAGGGCATGATTTAGTTCCTTTTTACGGCGATGTGTATTCCATGGTGTACCACATTTTATTTATCCAATCCGCCATTAATGGGCACCTATATTGAGTCCATCTCTTTGCTATTGTGAATAGTGCTGGGATGAACATATGCATGCATGTATCTTTATGGCAGAATGATTTATTTTCATTTGGGTATATAACCACTAAAGGGATTGCTGGGTCGAATGGCACTTCAACTCTTAGTTGAGAAATATCCCGTTGATTTCTACAGTGGCTGAACTACTTTACATTTCCACCTATGGTGTATAAGCATTCACTTTTCTCTGCACCCTCCCCAGGATCTGTTATTTTTGATAATAGCCATCCTGACTTGTGTGAGATGGTATCTCACTGTGGTTTTGCTTTGCATTTCTCTAATAGTGATGTTGAGCATTTTTTCATATAGTTGTTGGCCATCTGTATGTCTTCTTTTTAGAAGTGTCTGTTTGTATCCTTTGCCCATTTATTAATGGGGTTATTTGTGTTTTCCCTGTTAATTTAAGTCCCTTATAGAATCTGGATATTAGACCTTTGTTAGATGCATATATTTTCCTCCATTCTGCTTGTTTTCTGTTTACCCTATTGATAGTTTCTTTTGCTGTGCAGAAGTTCTTTAATTAGGTCCTGCTTGTCAATCTTCGTTGCAATTGCTTTTGGAGCCTTTGCCATAAAATATTTGCCGCAGCCAATGTCCAGAATGGTATATCCTAGATTTTCTTTTAGGGTTTTTATAGTTTTAGGTTTTACATTTAAGTCTTTAATCCATCTTGAGTTGATTTTTGTATATGACATAAGAAAGGGATCTGGTTTTAATCTTCTGCATATGGCTAGCCAGCTATCCCGGTGCCATTTATTGAACAGGGAATCCTTTTCCCATTGCTGTTATTGTCAGCTTTGTTGAAGATCAGATGGTTGTATTTCTGGGTTCTCTAACCTGTTCCATTGGCCTGTATGTCTGTTTCTGTAGCAGCACCATGCTGTTTTGGTTACCGTAGCCCTGCAGTATAGTTTGAAGTTAGGTGGTGTGCCACCTCTGGCTTTGTTCTTTTTGCTTAGGATTGCTTTGGCTATTTGGGCTCTTTTTTGGTTCCATATGAATTTTGGAATAGTTTTTCCCAATTCTATGAAAAATGTCATTGGTAGTTTGATAGGAATAGCACTGAATCTGTAAATTGCTTTGGATAGTATGGCCATGTTAACGATACTGATTCTTCTATCCATGAACCTGTAATGTTTTGTGTCATCTCTGACTTTGAGCGGTGGTTTGTGATTATCATTGTAAAGATCTTTCACCTCCCTGGTTAGCTGTACTCTTAGGTATTTTATTCTTTTTGTGGCTATGTGAATGAGATTGTATTCTTGATTTTGCCCTCAGCTTGGATGTTATTGGTGTATAGAAATGCTATTGATTTTTGTACATTGATTTTGTATCCTGAAATTTTGCTGAAGTTGTTTATCAGATCCAGGAGGCTTTGGGCAGAGAATAAGAGGTTTTCTAGGTATAGAATCATCTTCTGAGAAAAGAGATCATCTGATTTCCTCTTTTCTTATTTGGATGCTTTTTCTTTCTCTTGCCTGATTGCTCTGGCTTGGGCTTCCAATACTATTTTGAAAAGGACTGGTGAGAGAGGGCATCCTTGTCTTGTACCAGTTTTCAAGGAGAATAGTTCCAGCTTTTGTCCATTTGATATGATGTTGGCTGTGGGCTTATCATATTTGGCTCTTATTGAGGTATGTTCCTTTGATGCCTAGTTTGTTAAGGGTTTTATACATGAAGGGATGTTGAATTTTCCCAAAAGCCTTTTCTGCATCTCTCGAGATGATCATGTGGCTTTTCTTTTTAGTTCTGTTTATGTGATAAATTACATTTATTGAGTTGCATATGTTGAACCAACCCTGCATCCCAGGGATAAAGTCTACTTGATCGAGGTGGATTAGCTTTTTGATACGCTGCTGGATTTGGTTTGCAAGTATTTTGTTGAGAATTTTTGCATCTATGTTCATCAGGGACATTGGCTTGTTTTCTTTTTTTGTTGTTGTTGTGTCTCTGCCAGGTTTTGGTATCAGAATGATGCTGGCTTCATAGAATGAGTTAGGGAGGAGTCCCTCCCTTGGCCTTGATTTTTTGGAATAGTTTCAGCAGGATTAGTACAAGTTCTTCTATATGTCTGGTAGAATTTGGCTGTGAATCTGTCTGGTCCAGGGATTCTTCTGGTTGGTAGGTGTTTTATTACTGAGTCAATTTCAGAACCCGTTACTCGTCTGTTCAGGGTTTCCATTTCTTCCCAATCATAGCCTTTCTTACTAGGGTTGCTTCCCTGTGTCAGTCATTCACAGAGTCAAAAAACAGTGACTGAAAAGGAAAGGGGAAGACTGCTGCCCCTTCAGCTATTTGTTACCTCAGTTTCCTTTTTGGTTCTCTAAGTCTTCCAACATCTGTTTAGCCTTCCTTTCCCTGTCAGCCTTCCACACGCATCAGTAAGCTGCAGGTGGGGAGAGGAGGTAGAATGTGTGTGGGTCAAAGTGACAGTTGTACCTCGCTTAACACTGGAGACACCTTCTGAGAAATGTGTTAGGTGACGTTGTCATTGTGAGAACTTCATAGAGTGTACTCACACAAACCCAGATGGTACAGCCCACTAAGCACCTAGGCTGTATCGCAAAGCCGATTGCCCCTGGGCCACAAACCTGTACAGCAAGTTGCTGTACTGAATACTGTAGGCAATGGTAACACAATACTAAGTGATTGTGTATCTAAACAAAACATATTTATCTACTGAGATAGGGTTTCACTCTGTTGCCCAGGCTGGAGTTCAGTGGCATGACCACAGCTCACTGCAGCCTCCAACTTCTGGCCTTAAGCGATCCTCCCACCTCAGTCTCCTGAGTAGCTGAGACCACAGATGCATGCCACCACATCCAACTAATTGTTTCATTTTTTGTAGAGATGGAGTCTCACTGTATCACTCAGGCTGGTCTTGAACTCTTGGCCTGAAGCGATCCTCCCATCTCAGCCTCCCAAAGTGTTATGATTACAGGCATGAGCCACCACACCTGGCCTCGAAACATGGAAAAGGTAGAATATAAATACAGTATTATAATCTTATGGGACCTCTGTCATATGTGGTCCGTGGTTGACTGAAATGCCATTATATGACACATGACTGCGGTTGCGTTAGCCTTATGCAGAGCTGCCCTGGTAAGAATGAAATATTTATGCATGTATAAGCTACACAAGACAAATTGTGTAATTTCAGTGATTCTGTGTAGGCATTAAATTCTATTTGCATTTAAAACAAGCAATGAACAATGTAAAAACAAACAGTAATGTTCATCTTACATTTTAATGATAACCTCATATTTTAGGTTTTATGTACTTAGAATAACATTAAATGGCACACACACACAAAATGCCAGGACAAGGGGAGAGAGAGTGAGTGAGAAAGGAGAAAAGTGCTTTAACACTAACAGCACAATTTCCCTGATTTTCAAACCCCACCTTTTCATTTCGCTCTGGCCCCTAAACCCTGGGATGAAGTGAGAAGTGCCTTTGCCTGGATTTCAAGAACTGCCCAGGGAGTTGGCCGGGCAGAGTGGCTCACTCCTGTAATCCCAGCACTTTGGGAGGCCGAGGCAGGTGGATCACCTGAGGTCAGGAATTCGAGACCAGCCTGGCCAACATGGTGAAACCCCATCTCTACTAAAATTACAAAAATTAGCCAGCCGTGGTGGCAGGTGCCTGTAGTCCCAGTTACACGGGAGGCTGAGGCAAGAGAATCACTTGAACCCGGGAGGTGGAGGTTCCAGTGAACCAAGATCACGCCATCACACTCCAGCCTGGGGAACAAGAGCAAGACTTCGTCTCCAAAAAAACAAAACAAAAACAAACAAACAACAACAAAAAAAACTGCCCAGGGAGATCATGGAGGCAGGCTGTGAGGGGGCGTCTATGAGCACCCCAACTGCGTTCCATTCAAGAACAAGTCATGTGTAAACACGGGCCAGGCCAGAGAGCCTGATGCTTTCCTATGAGAGCGCCATGGGGTGGATGACCTTCTGTGCCCCTCCTCTCCTTCTCCCTGCTTTGAGCTCAGTGGAGTCCGACACTGAAGAGGAGGAAGTGACATGGGAGCAAAATGAGGGGCAGGGAAGGACCCTGTCTCCTCGTACCAGATATTGAGCTGTTGTCTCTCAGCTTCAAGTCTCGCTTCTATGCTTAGCCTCAGCTGAGCTACACATCTCTCCGTTGTCAGCCGAGTCCTTGTTGACCTTGCAAATGGGAGGTTCTAGAAGGAGACAAGAAAGCTCTTCTCCTTCCCATCGTGCCCACTGTCCCGATGGTGGCACGTCAGCAACAGCCCTGCACGCCAACAGGGGCGGCCGGTTCCAGACTCAGCTTCATTCTGCTCTTTCAGGACAGCTTCATCGCCGCTCCCACAGAGGCTACCACCAGCCTGGCCATGCTGCTCCTCCCAGATCTGGTTCCCTCTCCGTGGGGCCCTTCTCTGAACTTTCAGGCTCTGACAAGCCCAGATTCTCTCTTCCCTTTATCCCTTAACCCCTAGAGGGTGGCAGCTGCCCCTTCAGCTATTTGTTACCTCAGTTTCCTTTTGGGTTCTCTAAGTGTTCCAACGTCTGTTTAGCCAAGTCCCCACATTCAATTCTTTGTTGAAATACCTAGTGTGGCTCCTGTGTCCCTGACTGGTCCCCACTCGGTGATCCAACCTGGTATCAGGAGTGGTGTCCTGGGAAACAGATCCTCAAAGATGGGGGAGCTCAAATCCATAGTGTGATGGGCCAGTGAAGTGTGGGACTTTCCCATCCCTTATCTCCTGCTCCCTACTTTGACACTAGTAGGATAAAAAAATTCAAGCTAGTAATAAAAGAGAGGAGGGATAGAAGTGAAATATGGGGGCCGGGTGCGGTGGCTCAAGCCTGTAATCCCAGCACTTTGGGAGGCCGAGACGGACGAATCACGAGGTCAGAAGATCGAGACCATCCTGGCTAACACCGTGAAACCCCGTCTCTACTAAAAATACAAGAAAATTAGCCGGGCGAGGTGGCGGGCGCCTGTAGTCCCAGCTACTCGGGAGGCTGAGGCAGGAGAATGGCGTGAACCCGGGGGGGCGGAGCTTGCAGTGAGCCGAGATCGCGCCACTGCACTCCAGCCTGGGGCACAGAGCAAGACTCCGTCTCAAAAAAAAAAAAAAAAAAAAAAAAAAAAAAGAAGTGAAATATGGGGAAGGGAAGGAATATCCCATGCCACCTTCCCTGCCTTCCTGTATATTGAATATCCCAAGCAGAGAAGGGAGAAGATTTATCTCTGAATGAATTTGGCAAGTTTGAATATCACACAGCACGAGCCATTTTAATTACTAAACTGAAACGGAATTTTTTGCTTAGACTAAGTTTTCTCTTTTCTATGAGACACCAGAAAGATCATGGGATCTATCAATGTTTTCAATCAATTGCTCCCCCACTAACTGTTAAGGAGTCAGGGAGTAAAATAAAATTGCATATTAATTATGTCACATAGGCCCTGCTTATTCAACATACTGGTTATACTAGATTTTATGTTCAAATTTACCTAAATAACACAAGCAATTTAAAGCAGCACTGGGATTTAGTACAACTGTTTTTCTTTCAAAAAAAGTCCTGTAATTTAGGAAACTTGAATACAGACTTGGCATTAACTTTAGTTTTTAAAGATATATACTGGAAAATTTAGGGGTAAAATTTAATGATGCCAATAAATTACTTAGTAAAGAAGATATATTAGTCAGCACAGGCTGCCGTAACAAAATACCACACACTGCATGGGTTAAACAACAGAAACTTCTTTTCTTTCTTTTTTTTTGAGATGGAGTCTCACATTGTTTCCCAGGCTGGAGTGCAGTGGCCGGATCTCAGCTCACTGCAAGCTCCGCCTCCCGGGTTCCCACCATTCTCCTGCCTCAGCTTCCCGAGTAGCTGGGACTACAGGTGCCGCCACCGCGCCCGGCTAATTTTTTTGTATTTTTAGTAGAGATGGTGTTTCACCGTGTCAGCCAGGATGGTCTCGATCTCCTGACCTCGTGATCCGCCTGCCTCGGCCTCCCAAAGTGCTGGGATTACAGGCGTGAGCCGCCGCGCCCAGCTAGAAACTTACTTTCTTAAACAGTCTGGAGGCTGGAAGTCTGAGATCAGGGTGCTGGGATGTTCGGGCTCTGATGAGGACTCTCTTCCCGGCTTGCGGATGGCTGCCTTCTCCCTGCACCCTGTTTTGTTTTTCCTTTTTTCGTTTATTTTTTAATCTTTTATTTTGGTCTTTAAACTCATTAAATTTTTGTTTTTTAACAGAACAATAAACACCTTTATTACATGGGTGGAGACAGAAAGGATGAGGATTTATTTGTCTTTCCAGGCCCTGGTTTTCCTAAGACAGAACTCTGACTCCTTGCCCTCTAGCACGTGGCCATCTGCCTGGCCACACCGTCCTGGCCTCCACGCGGTGCTTGCCCTGCTGGAGCTGCTTCTCCGGAGGCTGACTTTGGTATTCTTTTTCCTTTCATCATATTTCTTCTGAATTCTTTAGATCAGTTTTTGTTTAAAACCTCTTCCTCTTCAGGAATCAGCTTGGCCCCTTTCTTGCAGCCCAGGAGCAGTGCATGGTAGGACTCGTACCACCACGGTGTGTTGTCAGTGAGTATGACGCAGCTCTTCACCAGCGTCTTGGTCCAGACCAACTCATTATTGGACACACTGTAGACAACGTCCATGATGCTTGTTTTATGATTACAACACTCTGGGCCCCAGGAGAAACTCCCCACATCCAGCCTCAGGGCACAGTGTGTTTTGTGACTTCTCTGCACATGGACTGTGTGGATGTGGCGGGGGCCAATCTTGGCACTGGCAGCGGGGCACCCCAGCTCGTACTTCTGCTTCTTATGGTTAGGCTTTCTCTTGCCCCCGGTCTTGTGGTGCTTGTGCCAGCTGTCCCGAGAGATGCCATTCGCTCAGCGCTGGCTGGAATGACCCACCTGTTTTAATCTTAATAAATGTATTTAAGCCTTCGCTTACCAAATTAGGCACATAGAGTTTGTTGAGGCCACAGACTTACAGGAATTTCAAATTTTTCCTTACCATTTCCTCTGTCACCTAGATTGCTTAGTGTATTGTTAGTCTCCAGATGTGTAAGATATTATAAAATTTATTTTCAATTTTATCACATTATCCTATGATGTTGACTTCGGGATTTACTGAGACTTCCTCTGTGGACTGATAGAGGCAGTATTCCTGTAAGTTCCCTGTGTTGAAAAGAATTTGCCTGTTGGGTCTAGTGCTCTCTCTGAGCCCAGGTAGAGAGCTGTGGCGTTCCAGTCTTCTAGTTCTTTGCTTTTTCACCCACCTGAGCTGTCCATTTCTGAGAGGGGTGCATTCAAATTTCAGACCACACTTTTTGGTATTTTGTTTCTCCTCATGGTACTGTGAACCATCATACGCACACACAGTTAGTTATATATTATACATATACTACATGGTGCATGTTTTGTAATTTTATATATTGTTAGGTTTTCCATTTGCTCACGGCCCTTAACTCTTTTTGATTAGTGTGTTTTGGTCATTGACATTTATTTTAACTACTGGTATATTAGGGCTTATTTACGCTTTTATTTCATTTTTCCTATATTTACCATATTTTCTGATAAGAACAGACTTGATCTGTTACTTGATCTGTTACTTGATCTTCGCCAAAAAGCTAAGAAGCAAGGATGATATTTTCTTTTTCTCCCCTTTTCCTGACTGAATTTCCTTCTGGCCCAAGTAATGATTTTTATTTTTGTCTATCAATTTTAACAACTTTTTTTTTTTTTTTTTCAGACGGAGTCTCGCTCTGTCACCCAGGCTGGAGTGCAGTGGCCGGATCTCAGCTCACTGCAAGCTCCGCCTCCCGGGTTCACGCCATTCTCCTGCCTCAGCCTCCAGAGTAGCTGGGACTACAGGCGCCCGCCACCTCGCCCGGCTAGTTTTTTGTATTTTTTAGTAGAGACGGGGTTTCACCGGGTTAACCAGGATGGTCTCGATCTCCTGACCTTGTGATCCACCCATCTCGGCCTCCCAAAGTGCTGGGATTACAGGCTTGAGCCACCGCGCCCGGCCAATTTTAACAACTTTTAAAAATGTTAGGCATCCATCCCACAAACCCAGGTGCGTCCCTAATATCCTCTCACATTCCTCTGGTCTCTCTCTCCATGTTTCATCACCTCCATCAGCAGAGTTGGTATCATTCTTGGAGCTTTATGAAGTCTCATGGTCCAGAAAAATGTCCAAAGGTTCACGAGTTACTCCTCAGGACTCTCAGAAGCCACACTGACTCCTTAGTAGTTTCTCTGAAGTCAACACCAACGCCTTCAGCCACATGTACGTAGCTCATTACAAATGCCATTATGCAGGCACATATGTACATGGCTACCTATACCTGTGTCCGTCTATAAAATACATGTGTATACATCATGTATACATGAAGTTGAGACTTTTTTTTTTTTTGAAACGGAGTCTCGCTCTGTCGCCCAGGCTGGAGTGCAGTGGTGCGATCTCAGCTCACTGCAAGCTCCACCTCCCAGGTTCACACCATTCTCCTGCCTCAGCCTCCCGAGTAGCTGGGACTAGAGACACCTGCCACCAGGCCTGACTAATTTTTTTTCCTATTTTTAGTAGAGACGGGGTTTCATCATGTTAGCCAGAATGGTGTCCATCTCCTGACCTTGTGATCCGCCTGCCTTAGCCTCCCAAAGTGCTGGGATTACAGGCATTGGCCACTGCACCCGGCCGAAGTTAAGAGACTTAAAAATCTGGTTGCTTGTAAAAAATCAGTGGGGAAATTAATGACTACATACCAGTATAAACGCATGTACATACACATGCATGGAGACAGGATACAGCAGGTGGTGAAATAACATTTGGAGAATCTGGGTGAGGAAGAATTCTTTGTACTATTTTTGCAACTTTTCTTATTTCAAAATTAAAATTTAAAATGTAATGGGGTCAGCCAACAGGACACGGGACTCAGCTTTGAAGAGCTTCCCTGACTACAGTTTTGGCAAGTCAAGTCTCAAAAAGAGGAATGAAAAAGCCAGAGAAATAAGGTGTGATGCTGCCTGAGGCAGCTATGAAACCAACACCACATTCTGAGCCTGACCAGTAAAGGGAAAGAACAGGGCACGGGGCTGCCTTTTGCCTGAGGCTCACCTCAGGGCCACCAAACAGCCCTGGCTGACATGCGGGAGCTCTCGCTGACAGCAAACTGCCAGCACATGATGGCAACAGGACAAATTAAGGAAATCACTCTTCCCCGAGCCCTCAAAGAATTCTTGCTCAAGGCCAGGATTGTCAACTGAGGCCAACAGCATGTGACATGTGGATGAGGCACCCCCAAAGGAAGCCCACGTGGACAACTTCCTCTTCACAGGGAGGAAAATGTGACTGAGGGATGGCGGACTGGACTGTCATCACCCTAGCCAGTGGCCAATGTCAGCATCACTGGCCTGGTGTGATGGCTCATACCTATATTCCCAGCACTTTGGGAGGCTGAGGAGGGAGGGCTGCTTGAGCCCAGGAGCTTGAGACTAGCACGGGCAACAGAACAAAACCCTGCCTCGAAGAAACATGTAAAAATCAAAAATCAAAGTTTTAGCATCACTGACAGAGGGTTAAAAAGATATGAAGTGTCCTTTGGTGTGATTTAATAGAAAGGACACAAAATCACTTAAATGTATTACAACCAAAAGATGCAGGTGAACCTAGCAAAGCTTTATCTGTACCTTCCAGATTCCAGGAAATCCTGGGGATGGGAGCAGGTCAGGGCAAACTCTTAGAAGTGGCCACACAAAGCTGGAGGGTGCACACCCTGCAGCACAGCCTGCCCTGCCTGGCACTGTTAAGTTGGTTCAATGGAGGATAAGAAGATCCTTGGCCGGGCGCAGTGGCTCACGCCTGTAATCCCAGCACTTTGGGAGGCCGAGACGGGTGGATCACGAGGTCAGGAGATCGAGACCATCCTGGTGAACACAGTGAAACCCCGTCTCTACTAAAACTACAAAAAACTCGCTGGGCGAGGTGGCGGTGCCTATAGTCCCAGCTACTCGGGAGGCTGAGGCAGGAGAATGGCGTGAACCCGGGAGGCGGAGCTTGCAGTGAGCTGAGATCCGGCCACTGCACTCCAGCCTGGGCGACACAGCGAGACTCCGTCTCAAAAAAAAAAAAAAAAGAAGATCCTTAAGGACACGACAACCAGAAAGCAGGCACTATGAATGCATGGGTGTTGACTAGGCCCTGGAAAAAAAGGCAAGGGATGCTCAAGGCGATAAACATCTGAAGTCACACCCAGTGCGAGCCAGGTTCTGTCCTGATGGAGACATTTTTGTAGTCATCAGGCAACAGGAGAGCTGCCTGGCGTCAGCTGTACGGTCCTTTGCGGCATCAGAGTCATGCAGCCTTCAAAACACATCACTTCTTTATTCACACTGAAACAAAACAAGGCCACTAAGTGCCCTGCTCCCTCACTCACTCGGACCTGCGGACGCGGGGACAAAACTAGTCATGTTTTCTAAGTGGCCACAGGATAGCAAAAGTGTGGCTATCAAGGGGGAGGCGGGCGCTCACCACCTGCCCCTCTCAAGTAAAAATAAAAGAAAGCACTCTGAGATCCAGGGAGGGTGCCAAACTCATTTCTTTTTCTTGAGATGTGACTAGTAAGTGGAGCAGAGAGTGACGCTGAAGTGCATTCATGCTTTCCGTGACCCATCCATCAAGCTCCTTCTCTGTGACCTTGCGGCTGAGTGATGAGGCTGCAGAGCTGAACTGCCCTGCTGACGGGGAGACAACAGCCACGTGGACATGTCCTGTGTCCTGATGACTGCCTGAAGGTGCTGCTCATCACCAGATGAAGGTTTGGGAGACACGTTCATGCCATTGGACCACAGATGTCAAGTTAGGAGAGAATGTTTACGACGATGACAGAACTGGGATTGACTGCAACACCACAAAACTCAGGAACTGAGATGGGCCTAGACCCAGCGTGTGACATGGCTGTCGAGACTAAGGCCACCCGAGACTGTGTTAATTAATGGGGGCCCTTAGAGGGTGCCCTGCTCAGGCTGTATCTCAAATACTGCGTCTACTTCTGGGCCCATATTTTAGGGGTGCAGCTGACAAGTGGGTCCCCAAGGTGGTGAGGCTCTGGGGGATTTTATTGTTAGAGAATGGGTCTCACTCTGTCGCCTAGGCTGTAGTGGTCTGGTCAGTGCTCACTGCAGCCTCACACTCCTGGGCTCAAGCCATCCTCTTGCCTCAGCCTCCCCAGCAGTGGCGGCTTTTTCATAGGACAAAGGGTTGGATGAACTTTTGAGTTTAACACAGAGAAGGGAAGACTTGGAGCTGACCTTTCCAACTAACACGTTAAAGCCTGCTATTAAAAGCAGGCAGACTTGCTCTGTTTTGCCTAGAGGAAAGGTCTAGGGCCCAAAGGCAGAAGGTACGGGAGCCAGGCGTCAGTTCCATTTAAGAAAGAACGTTCCAGCAGTTAAAAGTACAAACGATTCAGTGGGAAAGGAATTCCCTTCTTGTGAACAGGGGCTGGGTGACCAGCTGTGAGGAACTCTTCAGGTTGAGTCCTCCTTGAAGGGGTGTGACGCAGAGAGCCCCCTGTGCATTCCACTCTAGATGCGCAAACGAAGTTCACTTCAAAGCACACTTAAAAATGTGTGAATGAAATTAATTTCAAAGCACATTTATAAAAGCTGTAAGAAAATCACAGGGAGTTTGAGGGAAGAGGAGAGAATATATTTTTGGAGAATCAATTTAAAATACGGTTTTAAGTGAAAGAATTTATTTCAAAGCTCAGCACAGAACCACTCCTTTAGGAGACTGTTTAATGATAGCTGTGTCTTTGTACATTTCCATCTAGCTCCTGAGTTCCACGTGGAGGAAGTGATGGAAACTACCCAGTTCACTGGAACAAAGTTGTCGTCTTTTCTTTCTGCCATCAAGTAAGAAAACAAGCAGTGCTGGGGCTGAGTGACAATGCCCTGTGCACACCCAAGATTTGTGTACAAACGAGTCAGGCCCAGCAAGGGCAGAAAAGGCAGCAGAACCCTCGTGAGGCTCCGCTCCCTGAGAACACGAAGCATCTAGGAGCTGCGTCTAGAAAGGGGCTTTTCGGCTGGGCACAGAGGCTCACGCCTGTAATCCCGGCACTTTTGAGAGGATGAGGCAGGTGGATCGCTGGAGCTCAGGAGTTCGAGACTCACCTGGCCAACACAGGGAAACCCCATCTCTACTAAAAACACAAAAATTAGCTAGGCACGGTGGTGCATGCCTGTAATCCCGGTTACGTGGGAGGCTGAGGTACCAGAATCGCTTGAACCTGCGGGGTGGAGGTTGCAGAGAGCCGAGACCACGCCTCTGCACTGCAGCCTGGGCGACACAGTGAGATTCTGGAAAGAAAAAGAAAGAAAAAGGAAGGAAGGAAGGAAGGAGGGAGGGAGGGAGGGAAGGAAGGAAGGAAGGAGGGAGGGAGGGAGGGAAGGAAGGAAGGAAGGAAGGAAGGAAGGAAGGAAGGAAGGAAGGAGGGAAGGAGGGAGGGAGGGAGGGAGGGAGGGAAGGAAGGAAGGAAGAAGGAAGGAAGCAAAAGAAAGGAAGAAAGGAAAAGAAAGAAAAGGAAAAGAAAGGAAAAGAAAAGAAAAGAAAGGGGCTATTCACATGGTATCCACTGGGGTCCAGGGCTCCTCTGAAAGCTTGGCAAAAATTCTGTGCTTATGGCGTTTTTCTTGGGAGAAGGTCACAGATGTCAGCAGATTCTCAAAAGTGTTTATGACTAAAAGAGAAGAGTGAGATTTGCAAGAACGCGCTGCCCATGGGGTCAGGGCAGACCCACCGCTCCTTCTTGGTGCTGTGAGGTGCCCTTCTCTCTCGGGCGTACGGCTTTCTCACTGTTGTAGGGTAATTTCTCGGGCGTACGGCTTTCTCACTGTTGTAGGGTGGGGGGTTACACAGAATGATTCTGGATTTCCCTTCCGACTCTAAACACCATGGAGGAGAACTGAGGCAGCAAACACTCGTGCTCACAGTGACCCTCGGGAACCACGGCCTTGGTCGTTCTAACTGCAGAAGAGCATGTGGTCTCCAGGCCTTGAGGACTCAGCCTGTGACCAGCTCCCAGGGGCTGAGACATGTATCTCCCTTACATAACGGCTACGTTCAGCTCCAAGCAGATGTGACTGACCACTCTGTCACTGTTATTACTGATTTTGTTACCAATTTTCCTGATTAAAACAATATTGAAGAACTGCCTTATTGACAAAGGTAACCACCTTATGCTTAAATTCACATAAGTAGCCACAGAATCTTCCAGATACAGCAAGTAGCTAATTATGAAGTTATTTTGAAATATGGGCACTCTCCCTCCTCCCTGAAAACCCCCACCCCACCTATGTGTATTACTTCAGTCGATAAATAAAAAGCATTTCAGTGCTGCCTACAGTGAAAGAGGGAAGAGGGAACAGGACAGAGAAATGGAACCCAGACCCAGACCCCAGTATCTCAAGAAACACCTTCCTTCTCGCGAGACCTTTACAAACACAGCTGACACGCATCTCTCTGGAATGATTCTAGTCCTTTTAAGCAGACAAAGGAAATTGAGCCACTGAGTGTCCTTCTCCTCCTGTGGTATTAAGTACTGAAGCCTAAAGTGCTTCAAAAACACACGTCAGATGAACTTGGCTCATCCCATGCAAAGCCACAAGCACCATGAACGACGTTAAGTCATACGACTAAGGCTGACTGGCGGATTCTCCTGGCCACGCCTCATGAGAAAACAATTACACCAATACTCTGAACCGTGCTTGTGTATTGGTGACGTCAAAACTTACCGCCATTAGTTTTGAAAACACAGATTTAGGAGTTTGCAGAATATTTTCAATAAGAGAACAAACAGCAATGTTTCTGCCTTTCATGTGAAACCTCTTGCTAATACTGATCAAAGGCATGATGCTTTATCATCTATCTGTTTCATGTTAAATCTGTCATCAGAGATGGTGATGGAGAAATTATCTAATTGTCATTTAAAAACACACAAAAATTGGACATGCTATACATTTATCTTTTAAAATGTAGTCTGTATTATTTTCACCAACCAAAACACACATAATATATTTTATTACAAAACATTAAGCAATGTTACTTTTGAGATATGCAATCTGAAAGGTCACATTTGTATTTATTACCAGAGGCGTTACATTAGAAATCAACCAGACAGACTCGTACGTCGTTATCGTGACTTACACAGCATGAAATGCGGGTTGAAGCAGCACCCACTTAGTGTTTCGGACACGGACCTGGTGTGGGCAAGGGGCCCTGGAAGAGGGCTTCCCCTCTCCGCACTGGGGCTCTGCGTCTCACATCTCAAAGACCAGAGCAGAGCCCTGTGTCCACTCCAGGCCCACGGCTGACACAGTGTGCACAGCCAGTGTTTCTAGACTCTCTCCTGCTCTGACAGAACTCGCTCTCCGGACTCTGCACTTGAAATTACGACCTGAACATGGGGGAGACAGTCATTTCCTTCTTGACTGAAAACCAAGTCAACAAATGAAACAAACCTAGTCTAAATTCCAGGATAATAATAAATTACCTGGTTTATAAAAATACATGTCCAAAATAGTTACTTCCTGGGTTGTGTACAATATAAATTACAAAAATAAAATAGAAAAGATGAAAAGTTGAGCACATTTTTCAGTTCTTTAACCAACACCAGCATTTTCCCATAGAGATCAGTGTGAAACCATGTGTGTGGCACCAAGACCCTGGCAAATCTAGGCTCAGGAGGGAGAGCCCTGAAGCTGGGTGAGGTATTTCTGTGGAGCCCTGTGGCCTGTCCTGGGCACGCTCGCCTCTACCTGGTGGAAGACGGCCTTTCCAGGAAACCCTCCGCGCCGTCCGGGCTCCATCTGTGGCAAGTGGCTCGCAGAGTGCACAGCGGAGCGAGCGAGCAGAAGGGCACCTGCGGGCGCCTCGTCCCTGTCCACGTCTCCCGAGGAGGGAGCATCACACAGTGCAGGGCAACTCGTGCATTTTCAACCTCTCCCTTTTGTTTTTCCTTTTAAAGATAGATTTAGTGAAGTCTTTTAAAAGAATATGTATTACAGAGAAGATAGATAGACAGCCATACAATAGGTGTTTCTGCCTCAATCCAAGTTATTATTACCATTTTGTATTTGAAAGTGTCTAAATGACAATATAAAAGAACTATTTCTTATTTCAATATTAGTTTTGCTAATCAAGGGTTCCAGTTTCCAGTGATTCGACCAACCGACAGGACATAACGGGTGCGGAGAGAGCCATGCACTTTAGATCATATCTAGAACCCACTTTCTCATCACAGTTCCTCCTCAGAACACAGTCTAGAGAATGTTGACCGAAAAGCTTCCAAAATAATTGAACACAAGATATGAATCAGCAACAAAACAAGCTCAAGGGAAAAACACGGGCACAGGCAGCAAAATGTGATCGTCATAGCTCCGTTTCTGCAGTGACACTTAACACACTCGGTATCTGAATGAGTTCTGAATCATTTACTTATCGGAAAGTCTCAAAGTATCAATTTCAGGTGAGCAGTTTTAAATCAGAAAATATTCAATGGTTAATCATTACTCTTTAAGTATTTCCTTCATATCCTCTGAAGAGTTTCCCAGAACATTCACAGGTTTCCCTTGTGAAAAGGAATGCCCCCAAACAATGGAAAGCAATAGCAAAAAACAGGCATCTGAATCAGCCTGGCCTCTGAAAACAGACCAAAGAGGAATTTATCCACTTTCTTCCAGTAAAGAAAGAAAATCAAGAACACGGTATTGGCAGAGGGAAAGTGAATGAGGGAAGGTAAGTAAAGGACCCAGGTCAGTCTCTGGCAAAGGAAGCACTTAGGAAATGACTGCAGTGGTCTCTCGGGACCATTCTGTAAGATTCTACTCCAGCGTTAGGCCATGGATGCAGGAATCTATCTGCCATCATCTTATTAAGAGGGAGTGTTACATACCTAACAAAGAAGGTGAAGTTCTAGGTAGAATTTTAAATTCATAGTAAGTCTAGAAGACTAAGAAGAAAGAGATAAGGTAGCTAGGATTTCAAGCAGCACTAAGCAAAACTTAAAATTTTATCGTGCAGTAAAGCTGAATGTACAATCATCCCAGACAAGACAGTTTAAAGAAAACAAGATGTCCACATGAGTGTCCTGGTTTTAGCCGTGATAATTCTCAGCCCCAAACATCACAAATTTAAGAAAAGCTATATATTTTTATTTATTAAATAGATTTAATTACTATGTCTTCTGAAATACAAAAGATAGAATAAATCATAGCACAAAAGGGAATAAGATATGATAACATCATGACGGCCAATTAATACACATAAATCAACCTTTTCTGGACAGACACCAAATTACTTAAGAGGATTAAGAGATAACTTCAGAAGCAGCACTACCTGGGAGATTATTTGGCATTTAAATACTGACTTCCAACGTGCTAGGTGGGCAAGTCCAAGCAAGCATCTGTGGTCACATGCACACGCCTCTCAACGGTTACGGATGATGAGAAACTGTCACTATTAGCTTGAAACAACCTCACCTACTCTAACTGCTCACCTGAAATGATCCTGAACAAAATCTCTACAAGTGTGGCTTGCACTTTTTTTCTTCAGACATATTCTGCCTCATTTTATCATCTAAGCAGGCAATCCTATTAGATCTGAGTAGGGGCAAGGCATTGTGTTTCGTACATGCAGAACATGGAGTTTTCTATTTGGTTCCATCAACTCCCAAGCATTTCAGGCCCATGGAGGTGAGAGTTCCTTCAATGATGACAGGTTTGCTATTTCTAACTTATCATCGACAACCTTCAAGGGGTCCCGTCGAGGCATCAAGACTGCTGTCTGTGTCTGAGGCCAGTGTCTGCTCAGTGGACATGGATGAAATGTCATTGATAGATGAAGACTGAGAAGGAGTGGCGTTGCTACTTACTGCTGCATCTGTGCTAAGAAAACCAAATATAATAAAATCTGAGGCACGACATTGCTGCAAATCCAGGCAACGAGACTTCAGGCCACTTCTCGGCTCTGTCTTTTTGCAGTTTCCCAATCCTAACTATGAGCATAAACAAGAAGTTAGTCAGCTGGATTTTCTGAACTTTTCCTTGAGTCTTTCTTTGGGCCCAGAGTCCCATATTCCTATGTCTTTCCTTGCAAGATTCTTCTTTTCTTCTCAGTGGCTAAACATATATGTGGCCATGTATAATCATGTTAGCTACTTAAAAAATAACCGCTGCTTTCAAGCAGACATCAAAAGGAAACAGCTATATTTATCTGAAAATGCAGTATCACAAAAGCTTAAGCCTGAATCGAATTCAAGTGTCACCAGACACTTGAATTATAACAATTTATAACATAAACACTAAATCTACAGAAAAGAAAGCATCAACATTCAAATAAATCTTTTGCAATAAAGACTATATACTAGAAAACGGAAAAAAATTAGTGGCCTCGTATTTTTTATTGTTTTATACCTCCAGAAAACTGACATTTTAATCTTTTAAAGCAAATGAAACTATTCTACTTCCTACTATCTATATTTTAGTCTGGTGTGAATAAAAATACAACATGCAGACTCTCTGAGATCGACGTCTGCAGTCATAAATTTGTGCTTAGTTAACAAGCACTTAAGTTCTTGCTGAAGTTATATAATCTCTAGATGCTTGACACATACGTCATGTTGAATATAAAATTCAAGAATAAAAAGTAAGCTGTGCTCTCTGCACATCCCCACGCGTGTGTGCTTTCCAGTGGGAGTGGGAGAGAGACAATAAATATAACTTGAGCGTTTCATTTAGTAAACGGGAAGAATCCTGCAGACGTAAGTGAATACCACTAATATCAGAGTCTCTCATAATCGTATAACCACCCGGTCAGCAGGCTTCCACCACTATCAAGATCGGCAGATCAAGTAGAAAAATGGGAGAATGATATGAACAATTTTCTCAAGAGAAAACCAAATTCTATTTTACTTAGATTGGCATTTTGGGTGGGACCAGTACAAAGGGTTATCAACGTTGAAAAGGCTTTAAATTCCATTTCATCTGTAAATGGACGTGACAGCAATCATTGCAAAGATGAAAGAGAAATGTTTATAAGGAAGTTCAGTGCCTGGCACATCAGTTAAATGCCATCCACCACCCCCTTCACTATGACAAGCCAAAAAGGGTGGCTATTCATACAGTGGTTTTTAAATCTGATGCTAGCCAGGCTGGCGTTTCACATGCTGCTGCCATTTATAAAAGATGAATAGGGAAAGAGGCCAGGTGCAGTGGCTCACGCCTGTAATCCCACCACTTTGGGAGGCTGAAGCGGGCGGATCACGAGGTCAGGAGATCAAGACCAGCTTGGCCAATACAGTGAAACCCCGTTTCTACTAAAAATACAAAAATTAGCCGGGCGTGGTGGCACGTGCCTGTAATCCCAGCTACTTGGGAGGCTGAGGCAGGAGAATCACTTGAACCCGGGAGGCGGAGGTTGCAGTGAGCAGAGATCATTCCACTGTACTCCAGCCTGGGTGACAGAGTGAGACTGTCTCAAAAAAGAAAAGCTGAATAAGGTAAGAAAAATATCATACAATCAATTAAAACAATCACTAACCTGAAGGCTGATCTTTTACAACACCATTCTTGCTTCTTTCTTCCCAATCCATGACTTCTTTGTAAATTAGCTCTTTAATAAAAATACAAGTTAAAATGCCTAATCAGTTTCTAAACAGTTTCATTGTATCTCTAAACTCTGCTTCCAAATCAACTGGAACCACTCCAAAGGCACTGCGATGTGTTATTTTTAATTGTAAGATAAGAGTCAATTCAGTAATAAAGTCTACGTGGACCAAAATATTCATGTTTTGATACATTATATCTTTTCTTTTCTTTCTTTCTGTCTTTGGTTTTTTTTTTTTTTTTGAGACAGTTTCATGCTGTCATCCAGGCTGGAGTGCAGTGGCACAGTCTTGGCTCACTGCAACCTCTACCTCCTGGATGCCTCAGCCAGCCAAGTGGCTGGGATTACAGGTGTTCACCACCATGCCTGGCTAATTTTTATAGTTTTTGTAGAGATGGGGTTTTGCTACGTTGGCTAGGCTTGTCTTAAATTCCTGGCCTCAAGCCGTCTGCCCGCCTTGGCCTCCCACAGTGCTGGGATCACGGGTGTGAGCCACTGCGCCTGGACTACATCCCATCTTTTCCATGCAGCTAGTAAGGGAGCAAAACGTGGGGTGGTTCTGGATCCACAAGGGGCTGTATGAAGTGGACTGGCTCCCACAGAACACTGTAAGGGATTGGATACTCTCACACCCATTTCAATATGTTTCTCTACGTAGTTACTTGGGGTTTTCCAAAGGTAACCGGCACCCACATGTGGGCTAGGAACCCCCGACACTGGCCAGAAATGAATCCACATGCCGAAGTCTTTTCCTTGTTTCAACTTCAGTTTTCTTCAACTTTCATTTGTAAGAAAAACTAATCACCTACTAAGTAAGTGATTAGGGCTTCCTAAAATTTCAGTATTCATAAACCAGCATCAGCGCGTTGCAACCATTTACGGAGGCCAGTGAGTGTGCTGTGAGCATGCACTGCTGAGCACAGGCTCACACAGGCAACCGGCACTCCAGGAGGGCCCTGGGGCAGGACCCACCCTCAGTGCTGACTCACTCTGACTGTGGTTCTCAGTTACTACTGATGCCGCTTCTTAACGAAGAATTGTCAGGCCGACCTCTTCATTATAGGTGCAGTTTGTTGTGGGTGGTCCGGTTAATCTTACAGTGGTAATAATACCTATTTGCATATTTTCAATCTGCAGTTTCCCCCAAACTAGATTTTAAAACATATGTACAACTACACGGCTTAAAAAAAGCAGGCAGAAGTTCACACGACCCCAGCCCTGGCTCCCCATTTCTGCACACACTGGGAATTCTATAGGTAACATGCAGCCTGTGAACTGGTGTCACTGACAATTTGCAACATGTTATCAATGTAAGTGTGATACAATTACTAAGCTCAGTTTACAAACCCATATGTGAAAAGCCATGAAAAAAATACTATTTTTCCCTCTTGAAGCAAATGATAAGAAACTGATACATGTTCCTCTCTAACTCTGTTCTCTTCAAGTCCTTTTTCTACTGGAAACTGGGGAGAAAGAGGCTAAGTGGGTCGCAGCATTTCTTGCCCCTTCCTGAAGGGAAATGTCACAAAATGAAAAGCCTCTGCTTTACAGGACTGGAAGAAATGTCCTAAGGAAGGCTCAAAATAAGCTCCATCTTTACCTTTCCATTCTTCAATTGCATGTTCTCTTTCTTCCAACTGGGCATCATAAATCTGAGGTGGTGGCTAAAAATTAAATCATATGTAAAGTCAATAGGAATGCCTCAAAAAAAATGAGGCACTAAAAAAGGTAAAATCACTTGGAAGACTTCTAGTCTATTTATGATATGGATTTAGTTTAATTCAACACATGGTTTAATAAAGATTTGTCATGCGATATTGGATCAGCTTTGATCAAAATAATTATGAAAAAGTTAACCAAAAAAGAGTTACTATGTTCCTCTTAATAATCACCTGACCTCAAAACACAGACATCTGCCCATCACAGGCTGTTTCCCGAGACCCATCATGGACAAGGCATTGTGCAGGCAGCTACGGAAGGTACTGCTGTTTCTTAGAACAAATTTTACATGTTCTTCATGTGAGAACTCCCAAACCCAAAGTCCAACTCATAAATGGACTGTTACAAAAGTCTGCTTATAAATTGGATTCTTTTTATATAAAACAACGTTTAAACTGATGGCAAAACCACAGGCCATGCCATAAACATGTGTGTCACTCATGGCACGAAGGAAGCCCGCCACTACGCAGTGATCTCCCTCACAGCTAAAGCTCACTCACACCAGCACTGACACAGAAACACGCACGTGAGCACCGAACTCAGAGTGGAGCTCCTCCAGCGGGGGAGCCAGGAGGCACAAGGCCTTTAGGGAAGGATACACAGACGTGTGATTTTTCAGCAAGCTGCTCAGCCTCTCTGGTTGAGTGGCCTAAACAACAGGATGTAACCAAAGCCAATGGCACAGAACAGATGCTTAATAAACTATGAGCTCACAGCAGCCTTTGCAAAATGAAGACTGGTATCACCAAAGCGTAAGTTCATTCCTGAGGTCCTCCGAGCAAAGCGGCCCAGGCCTCAGACAGCACTTGGCCTTTTTGTAACTGGGAGCCCCAGATGGAGAACTTGCTACCCATATGTAGCCGCTCTGGACGAGCAGACAAGATCCAAGGAAATACAAGCCCGGCCTCCACATACAAGTCTTTTCAAAACAGATACTCACTGCCTCTGCTTCGGCCGGGTCATACCAGACAGTGATGTACGGGTGACGCAGAGCTTCGTCTACAGAGATCCGCTTGTCAGGATCAATCACTAGCATTTTCGATAACAGATCTCTGGCTTGACTGGCTAGGGTGACAACAAAGATTAGATTAATACACTAATGCTGTTAATATGAAACAAAGAGAATCATACAATAAAGAACTAAATACGACAGCACAGACAGAACAGAGATGTATTAATTTTGAGAAACGTTTGATAGGTTCAAGATGAATATAACACAAACTTTTTTTTTTTTTTTTTTTTTTTGAGACAGAGTCTCACTCTGTCGCCCAGGCTGGAGTGCAGTGGCGCAATCTCGGCTCACTGCAAGCTCCGCCTCCTGGGTTCACACCATTCTCCTGCCTCAGCCTCCTGAGTAGCTGGGACTACAGGCGCCCGCCACCCCGCCCGGCTAATTTTTTGTATTTTTTTAGTAGAGATGGGGTTTCACTATGTTAGCCAGGATGGTCTCGATCTCTTGACCTCATGATCTGCCTGCCTCGGCCTCCCAAAGTGCTGGGATTACAGGCATGAGCCACTGCGCCTGGCCATAACCCAAACATTTTTAAGAAAAAGTCAGATGGCCACTTTCATGACAAACCAGGTTTCCAAATGTGGTTTTACGCCTCTGGATCTGCGAGGGGAAGAGAAACCTGGGCCCCCAGGGTGGTGGGGAAGAGCACCAGGCAGCCTCAGACCAATGTCTGGGCAGGGCCCAAGGCTGGGAAACCACAGCAAGGAAGGTGGCAATTGCCGAGCTGCGGGTGGCACTGCCCAGGGTGTGGGCATGAGGCACAGGGGAGTATTTTTCTTTAAGTCACATCAAAATGAAATTAGAACAGACTTTTTAAACCATGCAACAATCTCACATTCCCACAGGATGAAACACTCACAGATGCTTCTGGCTGGCCTAGCTGTATACAGTGCTGGCAACTTACAGTTTTTGTTTTTGTTTTTGTTTTTTTTTTTAAATCTACAGATTGGTATTTAGAAAAAAAAAAACAAAAACAAGTTCAATAACTTAGTTAAATATAAGGATCACTTAGGTTTTGGCAATTGAAGTTCACAACCTGAGTAAGCACAGGAATGACTGAGGGTTTTCTGATTAAGGCACAGTTTACCTTAATTTTTTTTTTTTTTTTTTTGAGACGGAGTCTCGCTCTGTTGCCCAGGCTGGAGTGCAGTGGCACAATCTCGGCTCACTGCAAGCTCCGCCTCCCGGGTTCAGGCCATTCTCCTGCCTCAGTCTCCCGAGTAGCTGGGATTACAGGCGCCTGCCACCACGCCCGGCTAATTTTTTGTCTTTTTAGTAGAGACGGGGTTTCACCGTGTTCGCCAGGATGGTCTCGATCTCCTGACCTCGTGATCCGCCCGCCTCGGCCTCCCAAAGTGCTGGGATTACAGGCGTGAGCCACGGCGCCCGGCCCAGTTTACCTTAATCTTAATGTGGACAGAATCAAATCTCTTCTTTCTCCTGAAGCAACCACACTGTAGTAAAGGGTGCAGGAGAAGGTGGGGAGGGCCTTTTCCATCGAGTGACTGTCACATGGCTCCGACTCTAGAATCTGCATTCAAGGGTTCTTTTCACCTGAAAACTTTGTGAATTTCAGTTGCTGTAACTGTAACAAGATTCTTTCAGGCTGATTTGATGATTTTTATTTTGGCCAAAGGCTTCAATTAAGCCATCTTATGGAGGATAAAGCTTCTAGACCTTTAAGCTTTCTCTCCTCAGTGCCTTCATACCTCAGACTTCTGGCCTAAAATGACTTTCTCTCCCAAAACTCACAGGTTTTTAGAATACAAACATGAAAGACTGAAAGCGCCACCTGAATTACAAAACACAAGTCTAAGAAAAAAAGGGTATCTTACTTTTTATTTTGTCTCGCTCAGACTCTGATGGGAATATCCAGTCTGGAAAGAGTTCTTCGAATTTGATTCCAGGATACTTTGGTCTGTTTTCTACATAATTCCTCACAGTCGGCTGCAGTTTCTTCATGAACTCTGCTGATGGTGTTCCAAGCTGCTCAATAACTTTATTCCACTGATCAATATCTAAGGAGTCTCTTGAGGAAAATACAACTGGAGTGCCTCGTATTCACAGCACATGCAGCAGCATTTGACTCATCTTTACACCTATCGGCTAGGCCACCCCACCGGATCAGCAGCAGAATTTCCAAATAATATTCAAATAAGGTTTGGGTTTCCAAGTTACACTATTTTTTAAAACTCTTCCACTCTGCATCTTCATAAACTATGACACAGCTTATTAAATCAACACAACGAAGTCTACACACCTTCCCACTCTAGTTCAAAATAAAGTTGATCTTGTAACTAAGAATACCTATGGCAAAAATGATTAAACATGAAACTAGATAAACATTACATCAGCAAATTGAAATCAGTTTTCATACTAATGCTACCTTAGATTCATTCACAGCTCTCTGAAGAACAGAGGATCTCGAGGGACCTGTGAGAGACCTGTCTGATCTCCTCAGTTTACAGCCGGGGAACCAACCAACTGGGCTTAGACTGAGCCCACTGACAGCTTTCAAACGATACTCTGCTTTACTTGGAATTGACTCTTCCCAACCATCACTGCAATACCGAGGTAATGCATTTTATTTCCTTTCAAAGTGCATGACCTGGGTTTCAGACAACGCTGCATTCAACACTCACAGTGTGTCAGGAAAGTCAAGCTTCCTTAGGGGCCCATTTCCTTCTTTGCTCAATGCAGACATTACCAGCTTTGCCTGTTCCCCAGGGTGCTTGTTAGGCTTGGGATAATTAGGATTACATGTGGGAAAGTGATACTGGAACCGTACTCAACTATACAAGAGAATGCAAGCGAGAAAAAAACAGCATCAACAGCAGCTTCAAAAAGTGCTCCCTGAGGCATGTCTTAGAAAAATGACCTTACATGACCATGAAATAACCTAGGGAACTGGTACATGAACTCAGTTCTTCCAAAACGTTATACTTCCAAAGACCTGCTCAGGAAATGGGTTTCTGGCATTCAATTCACTAGCAAATTCTCCTTCTTACTCCTGTTTTGTACATGTTGTCAAATCAGAATTATGTCCACATTTTATTTACCTATTTAGCCAAAATGTGAAAACTGTCTCACACCTTTTCCTTCTGCCATATATATACACACACACACATACACACACACACACACACACACACATATATATATATATATATATATATAGTCTCGTTCTGTCGCCCAGGCTGGAGTGCAGTAGCACGATCTCGGCTCACTGCAAGCTCCACCTCCCGGGCTCCAGTGATTCTCCTGCCTCAGCCTCCCAAGTAGCTGGGACTACAGGCACCTGCCATCACGACCGGCTAATTTTTGTATTTTTAGCAGAGATGGGGTTTTGCCATGTTGGCCAGGCTGGTCTTGAACTCCTGGCCTCAAGTGATCTGCCTGCCTCGGCCTCCCAAAGTGCTGGGATTATATAGGTGTTAGCCACCGCGCCTGGCCCACCTTATACTTTTGATACCTCTTCTGCATGCTCACTCCCACAGACTCCCCAGGATGCACCCACCCAGCATCTGTGTGCCATTTGCCACACAGCAACCAACTGGGCTCCCGGCTACACCTAGCCTGCCCAGCTCTAGACTAACCCTTGTGCTTACCCAAGGAAGAGCTCCCTCAACTCTTCTCCAACATCATCAACGTTTTACACTCTACCAGTACATTCCATCACGTTGGTAACTGACAGTATTTTCTCCTGTGTTAACATAGTAGCTGCCTGCTTTTGGCCCCCACTACCTATTGCTCTATCTTAATCCTATTTGTAGCAAAACTTCCATAAAGAGCTGTCGGTCGGGCGTGGTAGGTCACACCTGTAATCCCAGCACTTGGGGAAGCCAAGACAGGTGGATCACAAGGTCAGGAGTTCAAGACCAGCCGGGCCAAGATGGTGAAACCCCAGCCCTACTAAAAATACAAAAATTAGCTGGGCGTAGTGGTGGGCACCTGTAATCCCAGCTACTCGGGAGGCTGAGGCAGAGAATTGCTTGAACCTGGGTGGTGGAGGCTGCAGTGAGCCGAGATCACACCACTGCCCTCCAGCTTGGACAACGGAGTGAGACTCTGTCTCAAAAAAAAAAAAAAGAGCTGCCTATACTTGTGTCTCTAATTCCCAGCCTCTCGTTTTCTCTCAAACATACTCCCATCAGGCTTTCTTCCCTCCACTCCATAAATGCTGTGCCCATCATGGCTGCCAGCAGCCATCACGAGGCCCAGTGGCCAGTCCTCTGTCCTCATCTCATGTGAATGACCCTCCCTCTGTCACCGCGCTGTAGGAGGAGGGGTCGCTGGAGTGCCTTCTCCATTTCCTTCCCTATTCCCTTTGTCCCTCCACCTCAAGGGGGCTAAGTCCTGGGTCCTGGTCTCTTCCTCCCCTGCAAGCGCTTGCTACCAGTCCTAGGCTTCAAGGCTACCAACAGATGGATGACACCCACTTTGATCTCTCTATCCCAGACCTTGCCCCTGAATTCCACTGTCTAACAGACATCTCCAAACCCTAGCAAGGCTCCTTGAAGGGTCCAACTTCAAAGCAGAGTACAAGCCCATCTCCCCGGCCGTACCCTCTCAGCCTGCGGGGGGCCTCCGCCTCCATCTCCCCGGCCGCACCCTCCCAGCCTGCTGGGGGCCTCTGCCTCTCCTCTGGATGATGGCAGCCTCTGCTCTGGTCTCCTGCTCTGCCCTGCCCTTGACGATCCAGCCTCAATTTAGCAGCTGGGAGGAGCCTCTTTGCATCTAAGTCAGACTAGGCACCCAGAAATGGGCAGGTGAGAGAAATATCTGCTGGATTAATGATAAAGGACTAGAAATTAAACCAGTTGTGGGAGAAGCCCCACAGATTCCCCGAGAGGCCTCCACCCCAGCATCCCACAGATGGGACAGGGGACAGATGGGAGGGCTGGGGGAAGGGGAACAGTAATTCCAGCAAGCTCAGTGGACCCTGTTGTCTAATTCTCGTGAAGCTGCAGGCAGACTGCAGGTCTCCTATTTTACAGAAGGGGAAACCAAGGCTCAGAGAGGTCCTAAATTTCTCAAGAATGCTTGGCTGCCGAGGGGAGGAGTCTGAGCTGGAGCCCGAGGTAGCCTGGCGAAAGCTTTCTCTTTCTCATAGGCCACCACAGGGACAGGAGTTCCTTTTCTACCCCAGGTCACACATTAAAGCAAATCTCTGAGACCCTCAGTCTGATTTCTGCAACTTTTTTCTATCTCCCAAATTTCAATCTAATACTTGAAAGAGCTGGCAAAATTTTCTTTAGAAAAATGATGTTAAATTGTGTGTGACTTTTGGGAATAACAAGGTAACCTTATAGATAACACCATTAATTACTGACATTAATATTAATATGTAAAGCAGGAATTTTAAGTTATTTACTAAAATGCACCAAAAAGTACTCACATTTTTCATTTTTGTACTTTTTGAAGAAAACATTTCTTAATAAAACAAGGAATGGCACAAAATGAATAAGAATTGAGACAAACTGAACATTAAGTATGTATTTCTAAATTATTAGTCTCTTAATTCCTCAACTTTCCCTTTTTAATTAAGTTCACTTGCAAAATAAAGACTTCCTTATTTATAGGTTGAAACAAGTGAATCTGAGGTAAGGCTATAGAAACTGCTAGAAAATTTACTAGAACAAATAAAATATTTAACTTGACATATAATCTATGATACAGAAAATGTAAAGAAAGGTAAATAAAATGAGAGGAATAAAAATATTTTCAAGTTTGCATTGTGAAGAATTTATGTGATAAGGAGACCACTCTGATGAACTTATTAAAATCTGAAATTATCTTCCTAAGATACACACAAAACACTGACCACAGAGCTCGCTTTCCTTAAAAGCAGCCATCAATCTGCCCAAGGATGGAGACCAATTTCAACTTTCGTAACAAAAACAAAGTCAAAGACTAATGAAAAACTAAGTGGTTAAAACACAAATGAAAAAGGGAAGATGTGAAGAACCATGTTAGGGTAAAAAATACTAAGGATGGAAGAATGGCAAATGAGGAAAGAAGGCTATCGTAACAATTAGTTATCCTCCTTTCTGCTGTATATCTAACACGACTTGCTGACTACAGTATGAGTTTATCTCTTTCATTTTACATGTATTTTGACTTCCCCAGTGTGTCACAAAATAACCCAACAGATTTTTTTTTAAATTCTACAAAATGTCAGCACAGTAACAAACAAGAAAGTTTAACATATTGTTCCTCACAAAATTTTCATTTTAATCTCTTTCACTTAGGTCTTTTATAATGTGCTTCAGTTCTTACTTTGGGGGAAAATATTTCAATGCATACCAGTAACTAACAAAATAGTACTTAATTAAAGCACACAAGTACATGAGTCTATTAAATTTAGATAGCATCTTTCCTAGTTAAATTAATGGGATAAACTAAATAATACAGTATTTTCATTTAAATATCAGAATATACTTATCAAAGAGTAAATAATTTCTTCTATATGTCCAGCTATTTTTGGTAAAATTAAGCTAATATAATTGATTTAACTTAACTCTAACTCTCAAAATCATCACAGGTAGTCAAGTTAAAAATAAAGAATAAAATTGAACCACTTGGTTTGTGACGCTAATTAACAAATATAGTCAAGCCCCCCTTAGAACACAGTCTGGCGTGGTTACGACATTGTCCTCGTGAGCGCCCGTGTAAGCAGGTGGTCATGCTGCCTGAGGCATTATGGAAAGCATGGCGGGGCCAAGGTCGCGGGGAAGGATACGGTCAGTGCCTTGGAATATCACACAACCTTTCACCAGCTCTCCCATGATGCAACCCACTGACCAGATATCAACTGAAAATAAAATGAAATGATAAAATTATGAAGTGTCATGAACAAAACAAAGGTGAGGAAAAGGAATTCTAACAGTGCACTAAACACACAAATATGGAAAAATAAATTGCTAGCTAAGGGTGAAATTTTACACAATATGAATGATTGCTGACCTCTAGTTTAGCCTTCAGTTTGTAGCAATCTGGGGTTTTAGTGCCAAAGAGTCCAATACTTTATAGCTTAAAACAAACAAACAAACAAAAAACCAGAAACAAGAAGTGCCTGTGAACACAAAGCTTTTCAGGGTCACATGCCCACCCCCAGCCTCCATGGCCAAGTGCCAGGTCCCCCGTGAAGGATACAGTCTCTTCCTGGGAACAGGACTTTATGGAGGACCATTTCTGCCATGATGCACCCGACAGACCAGATGTCCACTACCAAACACCAGGGGATTAAAAACCAGCTAGAGTCCCACATCCCTTTTCTCCAAACCCCCTCCCAGAGACAAACCCAGTAAACGTCACTAGCTTGCCAGCGAGAGCCTTTGTGCATTGTTGACACCACACCTCCTGAGCAATCACTTTCTAGACTGCCCGTCAGAAAGGCAGCAGCACTCCGTGGGGGAACTGACTGTTGGCGCAGGTTGGCCGGCTTGTAGGACTGCAGGTGAGGCCCTGCCAGAGGAGCCCAGACTTCCACAGTGCCCACCCTCATCTGTGGGGCCCAGGCCTCAGACAGACAGCAGAGCCCTCTTAATGCCCTGCTGGTGGGCAGAGGGGACAAGTGAACAGGGGATCAAGTTTTCTCTCCTCCACAGGAAGCACATAGAGCTGTGCCTCTCAGGGCGAGAACACAAGCTACAACGCAGCAAGATGAACCTGCAGCAAAACTCATTTCAGATGACCTGGGCAAACTTTCAGTCTTTTTAAAAACAAGTAAGCGAGATTTCGTTATTTTCAACAAATTTGCTAAAAGCCAAGTTTCAAAGAGCTCTGATATTGCTAGAATAAGCTAAGTTTTGATGTAAAAAACACCAATTTTACATGAGAACATGTATTATTCCATTTATATCAAATTCAAAACACCAATATGCAGACCAACAAATAAAGCTGATCCAGGGCACTGGCGATCAGGAGACTGGCCAGCCCCGTGTGCTGCAAGGGGGAGGGGCCAAGGGGAGGCCAGAGCTGCAGGTGCTGTGGGTGTGCTCACGTCAGCTGAGCTGCACACTCAGGATCTGCACACTTGGCTGCAGGTAGGTTAAACTGATTAAAAAGTTCAAAAATACTAATTTTAAAAGTGAATGTTTAAGAGAGAATGATTTTAACCAATGGAAAAACACAATTAGTTATTTCTTATCTCTGGATCATGCTATATTCTATGCGTTAACAGTCCCCACAGTATACATCATATAGTTCAAAGGAAAGAGAAAACTCGAGACCACCACTACAGCAGTTTCTAAACATCCCAGCCTCCTCCAGCCCTGGCTATACTCACCGTTCTCTTTGTAGCCCATACCCAGGATGACTTCGGGTGCCCGGTAGTACCGGGTCACCACGTAAGGGGTCATCATGAAGTTGGTGCAGGCCGTCCGGGCCAGGCCAAAGTCAAGGATCTTCAGGGTGCAGTCTGATTTCACAACGATGTTGCTAGGCTTCAAATCCTAGGAAAGCAACGGGTTAAATTAGTCGAATGAACGAAGCACACTAAATAAACGACTTCGCATCCATGAGGGCTGTGAAGCCAGTGTGAGAGTGCAGGGAGTGAACTGAACTCTGAGATTTGGGAACAATTTTGGAAAATCTTACTCTCAAATTGAAACTAAAACAAATCAGCCTAAAGCGGTCAGATGGTGCCCCTCGCCCTCAGTGGAAACCTTCATGGCCCTCCTTTGCCCGTTCTGTGGTCTCGCAGGCCCTCAGGCTGTCCTATCTACCCTCCATCCATGCATCTGCATGTCCAGCACACACGCCCCCTCCCGCCCTCCACACCTGGACTTGAGCTCCCCAACACTCTGACTCTCTTCTGCGAAGGTCCTCACGCTCACTATCAGTCCAGGGCAGTGCTGTTCCACAGACAATGTCACAGAATGCGAACGATGTGTATAATGTACATTTTCTAGTAGCCATGTTCAACAGCATGAACAGAAATAGGTGAAATCCTAATACAGTGTATTTTATTTAACCCAATATATCCATAATATTATCATTTCAAAATGTAATCAACATAAGAAAAATACTGAGATATTTTACATTCTCTTTTTGGTAGTGAGCCTCTGAAGTCCAGTATGTATTTCACAAATGTGGCATGGCCACATCCTGGGTGCTCCACAGCCTCTTGTGGTTAGTGGCTGCCATACTGGACAGCACAGGTCCAGAATCCTCCCAACCTGGAATCTTCCCATGGCTCTTTCTCTCCTTGGAAGAGCAATTCCATGATCATCCACCTCCAGGCTTCTCACCTCTGCCACAAGGACCCACCAGCACCGGTGCTGCCATCTCCATCTGTACGTGGCACAAAAACTCACCTGCTCATGTTCCAGTTGCCACCTCTCTTCCCCTCCCCAGGGCTGACTCTGTGTGAGCAGGGCACTGGCTGTGCTCTCAGCACTCAGAGGCAGGCCTGGCGCAAGCAGACACTTGGGAAGTGCCTGCTGAATGAAGACGTGCATCACATTCCACCCGACTTGCAAAGCCTTAACACAACCTCTGCAACCGTTTCCCTCATAACTAAGGGACTTTCTTCGTGCTGATCCTCCACCCCAGCCCCTTCCTCAGGCCTGAGGAATTTGACTTTTGCCTGGGGACTTCAGCCTGCAAACTCAATCTAGAAACTGTGACTTGTAAACAACCCATATCCATTCTTTTCACAAGAGCAGTGTACCTGCAATGTTAAACTGCCAAGCCACTGACGCAGAGTAAGGCGTGAGGATCCTTTACCTGGGGAGTTGCAGGTTCCGTAACACTGCCTAACACCTGACTTTAAGACATCTCAACTGATGGGCCACAAGCAGGTTGCAGGTGTGCCTCCGTGAAGGCTGTGGAGCTGTTATCAGGGCAAGCAGGAAGCCATTTCAACATTCACAACAGTTACAATCACATTCCAATGCTGCTAAATGGTCTATTTCTAGGCTTCCTAGATTCTGTAAAATTTAAATGATCAATATATAATGTTTAAAAATGCAGTCACAATCTCTACCTGGCCCCCGGGCCTCCATTCCACCTCAGGGCACTGTGCGGACACCCCGAAGGCCTGAGAGGAAGAAGCCAGGCCGCCTCCCACACGAAGGAAAGCTGGGGAGAAGCAGCCTACATTCAACCAGGGACTGTCCGCTGTGAGGACCTGGTCATGGAGCTGAGACCAAATGAACCAATTTGTTTCTCGCTTCCTTTTTTAAAATCAAAGAACATGGCAAGAACAGGCATTTCAGAACACAAATTACTAACAGATAAAATAATGCTCAATCTCACAAAAATCTTTTTTAAAAACCCAACATGAAAGCCCATTTTTAGTCTATCACGTGGCAGCGATGGAAAGCAAGCAGCCGTGGTGCTGGCGGGAGAAGCTGAAAGAGGCGCTCCCTCAGGCCGCGGAGGGTGTGCCGTGGGCACTTTCTCTCCAGAAGGCTGACTTCTGAGGTGTGAAATGCACACACTTCACCAGCCAGCAGGCCCTGAAGCCCAGCCCACCCAGAACTAACAGCACAGCCGCAGGAGCAAGGATGACAAGGACAGCCTGGTTCTACAAGGACAGACGCAGCAGTGGAACCATCTCCACAGGCTGCCCGCCAGCTCCGCGAACCCCAGTGCGCCAGAAAACACGCTCATCTGAAGACGCTGCCATCTGTCAAAAAACTGTCACCACATACTAATGTAGCCGGAAAAGCACACTTCACTGCCGTCTGCTGGAAGACTGTGGTGACAGAATCCCAAGCTTGCACGGGTGCTCTGTGTGGCCAATGGGGAGGTGGCTAAGGAGGTCACAGGGCTCCTAGAGCTCTCCCCGCACCCTGGGACCCTCTCTAGGCACCCCCGAAATACAAACTGAGACAACTTCCCAACACCTCACTTCAATTTCAAGGACAGCAGAGGAAAGACAGTTATGCCCCTTCAAGTCTTGAAAATCACTCAGAACAAAGATGACAAATGCCAAGTAAAGATCCAAGTGATGCCTGGCTCGGGGCTTGGCTCCCAAAGAGCCTGGAACCCAACGCTACCCTGTGGGCAGCAGTGACGGCACCACAGCACCCGCAGCACGAGTGGGGCCCCAAAGAGCCTGGAACCCAACACCCGCAGCACGAGTGGGGCAGGTGCTGACCTCCCCCACTGCCTGCTCGACTCTGGGATCCAGACCCACTTCTTTTTTTTTTTTTTTTTTTTTTTTTTGAGACGGAGTCTCGCTCTGTCGCCCAGGCTGGAGTGCAGTGGCCGGATCTCAGCTCACTGCAAGCTCCGCCTCCCGGGTTCATGCCATTCTCCGGCCTCAGCCTCCCGAGTAGCTGGGACTACAGGCGCCCGCCACCTCGCCCGGCTAGTTTTTTGTATTTCTTAATAGAGACGGGGTTTCACCCTGTTAGCCAGGATGGTCTCGATCTCCTGACCTCGTGATCCGCCCGTCTCGGCCTCCCAAAGTGCTGGGATTACAGGCTTGAGCCACCGCGCCCGGCCCAGACCCACTTCTTGAGAGGTATCCCAGGAAGGAGCACATCCTGACAGGCGTCCACTGTCTGGCCTTCCCTGGTCCCTCCCCACAGCTAGCTGTGGCTGTCCACTGGGTAAGGAGAACAGCCAGGCACTCTTGAGGATGAATGGACACAGCTCTAAGTAGACACTGAAACCCAAAGACCCCAAACGCTATCATGGCTCCTCCACTTGCGGAGTTTGTGGGGTCAGGTCAGAAGTGAAGTCTGGGCCAGTTCTCTTCTGGTCATGTTATGGGAGGGTGGGAACGTTAGCAAAGCCTTAGAACAAAGCTGTAAGAGAACACTGCTGTCCAGCCTGCACGCGTGTGGGTGCTGTCTGGGCCTCTCTTCTAAGCAGTGTGGAGGATGCATTTGCCCGATCAACACGCTGCACCTGAGGCCTTATTAATCTGCTCCAGCAACCGCACCTCAACCCGCACAGCAGCTGCAGCCAGGACTGCCAGTGCCATAAGCCTGTGGCTGTCTAGAGTCATTCGCCAGAATCCATGCAGTTTCTTCAAGGGCTGGACTAGTGAGTTAGATGGGGATGCAGGAGACCACTGTCCCCGCTCCCCTGAGGCTTCCATGGTGGCACGAATCTCTCCCACCCACCCGAGCCCTGCACGTGTGATCTTGTTCTTGATTTGCTATCTTGGGGGCAGTTTCAGGTTTCCATCTGGCCTCGTTGTGATGACTTACTCGCAGGCCAAGGAATTCGTGTGGGGGTTACTCCAACTGCCAAGGGCCTCTGCTCCAGCCACACACTGAGGGCTGGGGAGACGGCCACTGGGTGGCTGGGACCCTGTGGCCCACTGAGCACCACCAGACACAGACGGCTCATCCGGGACACACGCCAGGTAAGCCACAGGGGCTTGCCGATGTGAGAGCTGAGGGTGTGAATAACAGGAAAGGGGAAGGGCGAGAGCCAGCAGAGAGACCACAGTGACAGGGACTATAGGGTGTCCCACTAACCTCTGTCTTCCAGAGTTCCCCTGAGGAAGAGAACCATGGATGCCACAGGAAAGCCACTCCCAACTTATGTGGAGAAGTAGAGCTGAGGGGGCCAGGGTGGACTGTGGGGGCCACGGAAACGCACTCCTTGGTCTCCCACCACAGGAGTGGGAGTGACAGATGGCCCAGTGCAGTGTCTCCAGCCATCCTCTGTCCGTGCCAGGGCGTACCTCTCACAGAGCTGTCAGCCAGGGGCCGATTGGGCAGGGGTGCTGAGGCAGGCCCGTTCCTGTGTGACACTGGAGGCCTCAGAGCTGCACCGAAGTCTGGACCGGGCCTTTGAGGGGCCAGGACTACACTGCATTTTGCTGGTATTCGCTGCCTCCTCCGGCTGCTCCCCCTTCCGTCTCCCAGCCGGTCCCTCGCCTGTGTAACCCCCCGTGGCATGCTGATGTTGCCCACGAAAAGCCCCCACTCTACAGGGACAGGAAGCTGCAGGACCGTACCAAATGCCATGGCAGAGCGAAGGGAATGCCAACCTCCACAAATGGCCACGACACCCAGGAAAGGCTCAGCAAGTGAACCACAGGTGCTATGGAGGCGGAACGAGGCAAGGGCAGCACTCGGAGTTTTCTTTTTATTGAAAGTCCAAGTACGTAGCAGTTAGATACCCCAGATCCCCACCTCCATCCCAAAAGTGAGGCTCCACTCCTTTCTCACTCCTGCTGGCCCTTCATGCAGATAAACTGATGCCCAGCTTCCAGGTGCAGGGCCACAGGTGCAGCACGCAGTCCTGTGGGCACCAACAGGGAAGGCACGGCGAGGCCTGCCTGCAACAGGGCTGCCCGGAGAGTCTGCACTCTGCCACATGAGAAGCCCAGTCCCACCCCACAGCCCTGTACCCCAGCAGCCAGGCTTACATCCCTCCACCAAGGGACTGGAAGGGCCTTTTCCAGAGAAATTAAATGGTGCCCAGAGAAAAAACCAATAGAAGGCGACACCTGCAGCTGCCTGTGGCCCAAGAGACACCCATTCTTTAACAATCCACCCATTCACTCAGCACTTCCAGTCGGCTTCTAATACTTCAATCTTTTTTTTTTTTTTTTTTGAGATGAAGTCGCGTTCTTGTTGCTCAGGCTGGAGTGCAACGTTGTAATCTTGGCTCACTGCAACCTCCGCTTCTGGGGTTCAAGAAATTCTCCTGCCTCAGCCTCCCGAGTAGCTGGGATTACAGGCGCCTGCCACCATGCCCAGCTAAATTTTGTATTTTTAGTAGAGACGGGGATTCACCATGTTGGCCAGGCTGATCTTGAACTCTTGACCTCAGGCGATCTGCCCATCTCAGTCTCCCAAAGCACTGGGATTACTGGCATGAGCCACCATGCTTGGCCTAATGCTTCAATCTTAAACATGATCCAACCAGACATCTGGGGAAAGCCTTGCGTGTGACAGGGAGGGACCTAACACACTAAAAAAGGAACTCTGGGTAGAGAAACACAATGAAGGGAGTGATAAAACCCTTTAACAAAAGCTTATCCTCAGAGATGATAGTATATCCATGCAACAAGAACAGAATGCTGTAAAAAGGAACTTTTAAGAGCAAATGAGTGTCAATTAACTCGTGCTTCAGAGAAAAAGAATACAGAATGGAGTTAAGAGGACATTCTGAAAGAAATTATATAAATTTCTCAGACCTCTATAACATGTGCTTCCAGACTGAAGGCCAAGTGCCCAGCAAAACTAAAGAAAAAATGTCCATATCAAGGCATACATCAAAACATCTCAGAATACAAGGAATAAAGAACTGAGTTTAAAAGTTTCCAGAGATAAAACCAAACCAAAACCCCAAACCACAGCACTTAGAAAAGGTTAGTCATCGGCCGGGCGTGGTGGCTCACGCCTGTAATCCCAGCACTTTGGGAGGCTGAGGCAGGTGGATCATGAGGTCAGGAGATTGAGACCATCCTGGCTAACATGGTGAAACCCCGTCTCTACTAAAAATACAAAAAATTAGCTGGGCATGGTGGCGGTGCCTGTAGTCCCAGCTACTCGGGAGGCTGAGGCAAGAGAATGGCGGGAACCCGGGAAACAGAGCTTGCAGTGAGCCGAGATTACGCCACTGCACTCCAGCCTGGGCCACAGAGCGAGACTCCGTCTAAAAAAATTAAATAAAAAAATTAGTCATCAGATGACACTAAGGCACTCTGGGGCGATGCTAGGGGCCTCGCTACCACAGGACTGCATCTGCCATTCTGAGCGCAACTGATCTGTAACTAAGAATTCTACACACAACCACACTACTCACCATGGGAGAGGGCAGAATAAAGAGTTTCAGACATTTGAGGCCTCAAAAAATGTCTCTCCTCTGTGGCATTTTTAGGAAGCTTTTGGAGGGTGTCTCCCACCAAAACACGGGAGTAATCTGAGAGACAAGGACAGCAAGCAAGGAATCCAACATGGGAGGGAGAGGAAGGAAATCCCCAGAAAACCGCCAAGGGAGATCCAGGACAGCCCTTCGAGCAGGTGCAGGAGCAGTCAGTGCAATGGGGAACAGCAGCCCCTTCAAGCAGGTGCAGGGGCAGTCAGTGCAATGGGGAACAGGGTGAGGCTGCGGGAGAGGTTCCTGAAGAGATGAAACTGATGAAACACCCAAAATATCTGCATGTGCTGAGAGAAAATTTAGATGCCTGATAGAAGAGTTAGGGCTGAATTACCAACAAGAACATAGAAAACTATCTCCCAAAACAAACAAAAACCTCAAACAAATAAAAGGTAAGTGTTTGTTAACTCCAGGGACCAAAAGGGGAAAGGGGAAGGTCTGCTGTACCAAAGCATTTCCATGCTCACGACGATGCAGTTAGCCAAACACCATCACATCCGCCAGCCTGGGAGGAGGGCGAGGAAGGCCAAGGGTGAGGGCTGGGTTGGTAAGAAGCTAAATCAGCATCTTTTTTTTTTTTTTTTTTTTGGGACAGAGTCTCACTCTGTCTCCCAGGCTGGAGTGCAGTGGCGCAATCTCGGCTCACTGCAAGCTCCACCTCCTGGGTTTACGCCATTCTCCTGCCTCAGCCTCCCAAGTAGCTGGGACTACAGGCGCCCGCCACCTCGCCCGGCTAATTTTTTGTATTTTTAGTAGAGACGGGGTTTCACCGTGTTGCCAGGATGGTCTTGATCTCCTGACCTTGTGATCCACCCGCCTCAGCCTCCCAAAGTGCTGGGATTACAGGAGTGAGCCACCGTGCCCGGCCACTAAATCAGCATCTTCTGCCCCAAACTGAGAAAGGATCAATGAAGAAAGAGTTAAGCATATTTTTTCAATATGGAAATAGACACCAAAATAATCAGCTAAATGAACTGAAGGAGTTTACTTCTAGGGAGAGAGAAATAAAAGAGGAGGTGGAAGAATCTGTTTTTCATAAATATTTATAGAACTATTTGATCCTTGATTAAAAAAAAAACCAAGCTACTTGTTTAGCAAGTTGCTACAGTTATATACAAGGTGATCCTGTCTTTAAATTAGCATATAAGTTCAAAAGGACATAAGTACAGATATGTTGGTATTAACATCAGTTAACAGAGGGAGGCAGGACATGCACCAGCATGCTCTCACTGGCCATTTCCAGGTGCTAACACAGGGCTGGGGTACTTGCTTTCCATTTTTTGAATTATATAAAGTATATACTTTGGTAGGATATCATGGGCAAAATTTTATCTTTCAAATATTTAAAATTTATGTTTTGTATTAAACCATTTTAATTGGCAAAATTAAAAGTATGTCTATCTTTGTGCCTGGTACTGTAGATGGGACAAAGCATGGTGCAGTCCACACAGAACAGTTAACTTAGGGCTCCTCCCCTCCTGGGATGTGGGCAGGGGTGGGGCGGGGAGCAGGGGCAAGAGGGGGTTTCCCTCTTTGCTTTATACACCTGTGCAATGTTTGGAACCTCCCCACAGTGAGTGTGCCTCACTCTCCCACATGGACACAGATGTGGGGAGAGCCTGGCAAGGCCATGGATGTGAGAAGCATGAGGGAACAAGGTGACAGGGAGGACACAGCAAGACGCCAGGCTGGTAGGGGTGGTGAGCACGAGGGAGGGAGGGCAATGGGGTCATTTTCTGACGGCGTCTTAGGTTTCTATACCTCATGCTGGGCAAACCAAACACTTCTCTGGGCCCCATCTGACTCGGGCTCAGGAACCGACTATTCCATAAAAAAGGCCTCCGAGGCTGCAGCTCGCACGAGGCCCCAGTGACAGGAGGCCATTGCTTCTCGCTCACCTCGGGGCCCAAGGGGGAACAAGTCAGGCAAATCATTTCCCCTCATAAAATGAATAAGGCCTAATGTAGTAAGACTAATAATCTGGGAAATTATTCTAAAGCATGAATTTAATAAAATCTATTTAAGAGATATTAAGAGTATCTTAAATTACATGAAGGTCCGTGGACATTTCAGGAACGGAAATAGGATGGTACATCAGGAGATCTTCATTTTTAATTCAGAAGCCTAGTGTTACTATTTTTAAAACAAAGTCACCAATATATTATTTTAACTGACCATCTGATGGCAGCGAGGTTTCTATGTTAAATCACAGTACACTGGATGGCAGATGGGAGGCTGTCAGCTAGCCCTGGGAGGACCAGAGCTATACCTGACGCTGGCCTTGGGCCACAGCCTGAGGCTTGGGATGAGGCAACCCTGCCCTCTGTGGGTCGGTGGGCTCTGCCCCCAAGGGAGGGCTTCACTAGCTGTGATAGAACCAACCTTTCCTGGCACAGCAGATCTGAAAACATTATTTTACCACTCCACCACCTAAAACCCATCTGCTCATTTCTGTAACAACAGGCTCCGCTGTTCTTGTCTCTCACTAGCGCCTTCCCGACATTCAGTTTTCAGTTCAGCAAAAATACGACCTCTTGCTGTTGGAACATAAAATATAATGGCAATCTGTCAATAAAATTAGTACAGTAATAATTTAGGGAATGCTAAGCACATCTATTTCCGATAAAATTATATTATCTCTGCCTCTAGTCTCACTCAATACTTTAGTTGTTTTTTTAAAAAAAATTCGGGCCCAGGAGGCCTAGGTGGCTCTGCCTCAGACTCTGTCACCCTGTGACCTTGGAGATCCCTAAGCAGGATGCCAGAGAACCCCGGAAGCCAGGAAATGGAAACAAACGGGAAGACCAGAACATTGAAAGTCATTTCAATAATTCTGGAAAAAACTTAAGAAGTCCTATCGTAGAAAGACTCTGTGAATGTAAAGAAGGTAGTCCTTGTGGAGAAATATTCGGCCAGATTCCAAATCTGAACCTGAAGAAGAAAATTTCTGCTGATGTAAATTCATGTGAATGCAGTGTGTGTGGACAAGTCTTTATATGTCCTTCACCCCTTAATAGGCACATCTTACCTCATTCTGGACACAAACTATATGAACGTGCGAAACGTGGGGTGAAGCCATACAAATGTAAACAATGTGAAAAAATCTTCCTTTCTCTCATAAATGTCCAAAGACACATGGTAACACACACTGGTAATAGACCTCATAAATGTAAGAAATGTGGGAGGACATTTAAGTTTCTCTATTTACTTCTAAGACACAAAGTAATTTACACTGGAGAAAAACCCTGTGAATGGAAGAAAGGTGGTAAAGCCTTGAGATTTTGCAGTTCTTTTCAAAAACATGGAAGAACGCACAGTGGGGAAAAACCTTATAAATGTCGGAAATGCGGTAAAGCCTCTGGACATTCTGGTCACCTTCACAGCCACAAAGGTGCTCATGCTGAACAGAAACCCTATGAATGTAGGAAATGTGGGAAACGATTCAGTTTCTGTAGTTACTTTGAAAAAAATGTAAAACAGCTCACAATGGTGAAAAATCTTCGATGTGTTTAAGAAATATGGTAAAAGACTCACTCTTTCTAGTTCCATTCAGAAATACAAAAGAAATAATACTGGAGAGAACCCTATAAATGTAAGAAATGTGGCAAAGCCTTCAGTCATTCCTGCTCCGTGTGAAGACATAAAAGAACACATATTGGACAGAAATCCTATGACTGCAGAAAATGTGGCAAAGCCTTCAGTCAACACAGTTCCCTTAAGAAGATATGAAAGAGCTCATACTGGAGAGAAACCCTATGAATGTCAAAAATATGATCAAGGCCGGGCGCGGTGGCTCAAGCCTGTAATCCCAGCACTTTGGGAGGCCGAGATGGGCGGATCACGAGGTCGGGAGATCGAGACCATCCTGGCTAACATGGTGAAACCCTGTCTCTACTAAAAAAAAAAAAAATACAAAAAACTAGCCAGGCGAGGTGGCGGGTGCCTGTAGTCCCAGCTACTCGGGAGGCTGAGGCAGGAGAACGGCGTAAACCCGGAAGGCGGAGCTTGCAGTGAGCTGAGATCTGGCCACTGCACTCCAGCCTGGGCGACAGAGCGAGACTCCATCTCAAAAAAAAAATAAATAAATAAATTTAAAAAAAAAAGTGATCAAGGCTTCAGTTGGTTCAGTTACCTTCAGACACATGAGAGAACTCATACTGGAGAGAAACCTTATGAATATAAAAAATGTGGCCAGGTGCGGTGGCTCACACCTGTAAATCCCAGTGCTTTGGAGGCCGAGGCGGGCAGATCATGAGGTCAGCAGTTCGAGACCAGCCTGGCCAACATGGTGAAACCCCGTCCCTACCAAAAAAAAAAAAAAAAAATTAGCCAGGTGTGGTGGCAGGTGCCTGCAATCCCAGCTACTTGGGAGGCTGAGGCAGGAGAATCGCTTGAACCTGGGAGGTGGAGCTTGCAGTGAGCCAAGACCGTGCCATTGCACTCCAGTCTGGGCAACAGAGCAAGCCTCCGTCTCAAAAAAAAAAAAAAAAAAAAGAAAGAAAGAAAAAGTGGTAACACCTTCAGGGATTGGACAGCTCCCTTCAAACACATGAAAAATCTCATACTGGAGAGAAACCCTGTGAGTGTAAAAAATGTGGTCAGGCCTCCAGTTGCTTCAATTACCTTGAAACATGACAATTCACACTGGAGAGAAACCCGCTGACTGTAAGGAATGTGGTCATGTCTTTAGATACTCCAGTTCTCTATATAAACATGACAGAACTCACACCAGAGAGAAACCCGCTGACTGTAAGGAATGTGGTCATGTCTTTAGATACCCCAGTTCTCTATACAAACATAACAGAACTCACACCAGAGAGAAACCCTCTGACTGTAAGGAAGGTGGTCATGTCTTTAGATACTCCAGTTCTCTATATAAACATGACAGAACTCACACCGGAGAGAAACCCTCTGACTGTGAGAAACGTGGCAAAGCATTTAGGTATTCCAGTCCTGTATGTAAACATGAAAGAACTCATACTTTGTAGAAATCCTGAGAATGTAAGGATTTGGGGAAAACATTCAGTTAATTCAGTTATCTTTGAAAACATGAAAGAAATTATACTAGAGGAAAACAGTATAATTTACATAATATGCATAAGAGAAGTGTGATGACGCCTTTATATGTTCCAGTTACCTTTGAACACATTAAAAAGCATATGCAACATTTCCATTTTCCTTTGAAAATACGAAAAAAAAAACTACTACTGGAGGAAAAATTCTATGCATGTAAACAATGTGGTAATGTCTTCAGTCTTTCCAGTTCTACTTGAAGATATAAAAGAACTCGTTTCTGAAAAGCCCTGTAAATGTAAAGAATGTGGGGATGCCTTTGCTTCTCTCGGGAACATTCAAAGACATGATGTATGCAAACTGGAGATGGATCTTTAAACACAAGAAGGTATTCTGTATCTAAACCCTAGTAGTTTGCCAATAAGTTTTCATTTTAATAATTATTTCAAAAGTCATCTGAGAACTCCCACTGGAAACAAATCTTATAAATTTAAGGAATTTGGAAAGCCTGATGCAAATTAAATATTCCACAATGCTCAAAACATGCACATGAATGAAATGTTATACAAGTTATAAATAGATTGTGTTTGTCAGTGGCTCTTTTTTTTTTATTTTTTACATCAATTCCATCTTTCTTTTTTATGAAAAATGTACTGTTTTTTGGCAGGAAGAAGTTTATTTCATTTTCTTTGCTAATAAAAGTATTGGTATCAAATTGCTAAAAACAATTATATCATGATAGTCTGCTTACACAGCTGTACAAGTAATAATAACAAAACTTGTAAAATCAGCTCAGCGAGAACTATATCCTAGCTCCCCAGTTTATTAAATGTGTTTCCTGACAGTACAGTCACACTGTCAGTCAAATCCCAGCCTGTGCCGAGCCCACAGGTCTGCTCTGAACCCTTGTGGCACGGGGCCAGGTCACTCCCACCAGTGACGCAGGGAAGCTGGCAGGGCAGAATTTTAGGATAAGAGAAATGGATATTTGGGTAATTATTTAAGAAAGTTAGTTCTCAAGCAGCTGTCTCACTGACTACTTGGCCTTTAAGTTCCTTGCTCATTAAAAATGGGCTTTCAAATATGGCAAAAATATTAACCATAGATGAACGTAGACAAATGGTAGTTGGAAGTTCTCTGTCCTATTCTTGTAATTTTTCTCTAAGTTTTAAATTACTTTAAAATGAAAAGTTTAAAAAAATGTATTCTTGTGCAGTATCTGACCGAGAGTGCAGTATCTGGCCGCGTCCACGGCAGCTTGCCTAGCCTGGCAGGCCGGTGCAGTATCTGACCGAGAGTGCAGTATCTGGCCGCGTCCACGGCAGCTCTCCTAGCCTGGCAGGCCGGGCGGCTTCACAGAGGCTTCCTAGAACGACTCTCTTACAACACAATATGATTCCATCATTTATTTGGATTTTCAACCCTAACAATTGTTTTTAAATGTTATTTTGTACGTAAAGGATTATGACAACCAAATGATTATGTTTTAAAAATAAAATTAATACATCACTACTTACTCTATGAATTATACCAGCTGAATGCAGATGTTTAATACCACAAAGCATCTGGTAAAGAAGGTAGGACATTCTTTCATGATCCAGCTCCATGTGAATAACCTGACATAAGTTAGCATCCATTAACTCCATAACCAGATACCTGAGGAAGAAAAGGTCAGTTATGTATTTGAAAATTATCCAAAGTTCCTTTATGACTAAATTTCATGAAATGGTAACTTACTTCCAATCACTGCACTGGCTAAAGTAAAAAGATAACTTGGTATAATGGAACTTTCTAAAAATTTTCCAAAGAATATAGAAATAACACTTAATGTCTTACAAGTTAAAAATTAAACAAACAAGGCCGGGCGCGGTGGCTCAAGCCTGTAATCCCAGCACTTTGGGAGGCCGAGACGGGTGGATCACGAGGTCAGGAGATCGAGACCATCCTGGCTAACACGGTGAAACCCCGTCTCTACTAAAAAATACAAAAAACTAGCCGGGCGAAGTGGCGGGCGCCTGTGGTCCCAGCTACTCGGGAGGCTGAGGCAGGAGAATGGCGTAAACCCGGGAGGCGGAGCTTGCAGTGAGCTGAGATCCGGCCACTGCACTCCAGCCTGGGCGACAGAGCCAGACTCAGTCTCAAAAAAAAAAAAAAAAAAAAAAAAAAAAAATTAAACAAACAAAAAAACCTTTAATAGCGTGGTAAATAGAATCTCAAACACACACAGTTTCCTACCTCTTACATTTTTGGCTGAAATCCTCCTCCCAGCCTAAAGACCATGCTGTTACAGGCTCATCAGTCATAACACATGTATCCTTTGGTGGGAGATGCTGATAATGGGGGAGGCTCTGCATATTAGGGGCCGGGAATAGACAGGAACTCTGTACCTCCCGCTCAATTTTGTTGTGACTTTAAACTTCTCTACTATATATATATGTGTTTAAAAGTGATCATACAACAACAACAAAAAGGACACTTGACCACACTCCCCACTCAGCAACTCCCCAACTCTTTGCTCCCTTTGCCAGCAAAACTCCCCAAAGAGGCATCTCATGTGCTAGCTCCAATTCTTCTCCCTTCGTTTTATTTTTTAAATTTTTTTGAGACAGGGTCTCACTCTGTCACCCAGACTGGAGTGCAGTGGCGTGATTTCGGCTCACTGCAACCTCCACCTCCCGGGTTCAGGTCATTCTCATGCCTCGGACTCCCAGAACTGAAAATTAAATACCAAAAAAAAAAAAAAAAAAAGCCATCATGCCTGGCTAATTTTTGTATTTTTAGTAAAGACGGGGTTTCGCCATGCTGCCCAGGCTGGTCTCAAACTCCTGACCTCAAGTGATCCACCCACCTCAGGCCTTCCAAAGTGTTGGGATTATAGGCATGAGCCACTGCACCCAGGCTTCTCCCATTTTTTTCTTAATCCCACTTGGATAAGGCTTGTGCAGCCGCCATTCTGCTGAAACTGTCCTCCTCAAGGCCAGTGATGGCTTCCATGCTGCTAAATCCACTGGCCAGTCCTATAATCCTAGCTGGTCCTGCCCTGTCCTGTCTCCAACTTCTTGCTGTCAAAATGCCCAGCAGCTGGTCCTTGACCCTCTTCTCTTCTGTGACAACACTCACTTTCTTCGTGATCTCAGTTATAGGCTGTCAGCTCCCTAAGTCCTACCTTCAATTCAGACGTATCTCCTGAACTCCAGGCTCATTCCTCTGCCTCCCTATTCCCAGTTCCACCTTGATGTCCAACAGGCATCTTAAAGCCACGTCCGAAACTGAACTCCTGATTCTACCCCTAGCCCAGTCTGCCTTCTCACAGCCTTCCTCGTCTCAGTTGAGAGCTCCTTCATCCTTCAGGTGCTCGGGCCAAAAATCTAGGTGTCATTCTCAGTTCCTCTCTCTCACACCACACAACTGATCTATCAGCTAATACTGTGGCTCTACCTTTAGAACCATTTCAGCATCCAATCTCTTCCCCTCTCACCCTTCCTATTACCCCTCTGGGACAAACGGACCCTCCAAAATGCCTTAACAGAATTGCTGCAATAGCAGTAACTGATGTTCTGCGCCCCCACCCCTCACAGTGGGTCACCAACCCAGAAGCCAGAGTCATGCTTTTAAAGCAGAAGGCAGGCGAGGTCAACGCTCTGCTAAGACTCTTATTCTGACTTGCCTTAGAGCAAAAGACATCCTGACAACGGCCTGGGGGCCCGCAGTTTCACCCTCTTCTCGTCCCCTGCTCCCTCATCTCTAGCCACACCACCTCTTGACGGTCTTGGAAAACACCAGGCGGGAATCCGCTGCTGTCCTGAGCGTTGTCTGTTCCTTCTATCTCCATTCTACTTGCCCCCAAGCATCTGTAGGACTGACTTCTTGATCTCCTTCAAGGCGTTCTCCACATGTCACCAACTCACGGAGGTCTTTCCCCAGCCACCTTATTTAAAACTGCAGCCTCAAGTCCAACCCTCAGCACTTTTGATCCCCTGACCCAGCTTGACCCTTTGTCCACAGCACTTAACCCTTTTTTTTTTTTTTTTTTGAGACGGAGTCTTGCTCTGTTGCCCGGGCTGGAGTTCAGTGGCGCGATCACGGCTCACTGCAAGCTCCGCCTCCTGGGTTCATGCCATTCTCCTGCCTCAGCCTCCCGAGTAGCTGGGACTATAGGGGCCCGCCACCACGTCCGGCTAATTTTTTGTGTTTTTAGTAGAGACGGGGTTTCGCCATGTTAGCCAGGATGGTCTCAATCTTCTGACCTTGTGATCCGCCCGCCTTGGCCTCCCAAAGTGCTGGGATTACAGGCGTGAGCCACTGCGCCCGGCCAGCACCTAGCACTTTCTAATGGACTACACGCTTTCCTCACTTATCATGTTACCTGTCTGTCTTCCCTGACAGGCTCCAGGGAAGCCAAGTATGCCAAGTCCCAGAGAGCGCCCAGCACACAGAGGGCAATCAGATACTTGTTAATGACTGAACACACCAATAAATTAAGGATGAAGTTGGGCATTACGCCTCTCAATAGATTAATACTTCATTGCACTGTTAGTAAGATGATTCTTCTTAAGATTCTGGAAGTACAGAATCTTAAATAGAATTAGTGCCTTAATCATTACAAATAATACTCATAAACTCCTGAACCCTAAAATCCTGGCTATGAGGGACTTGAGAAAAACATTTTATAGTTCAGCAAAACACATTAGTGATCCTGGTCTGCTCTGAAGAATTCTTTCTAGTCATCCTTTATCTGTTATGAAGACGAAAACCCATGTGGTACAAATAATTAATATTACCATCAAATTTTCTAAATATTTCTCTGCAACAGAGAAAGTTATCTGTGATGTCACAAAATGTATTGCCACCTATGTTTCCTAAGTATAAAAAGCAGTTGCTGCCTTTTCTAGATGTTCACGCTTTGATGTACAGTGCATTACTGAATAAAAATGATACTTACACATCTTGAAATTCTTCTAGAGTTTTTTGTGGTGTAAACACATTTAACAAACTAATAATCTGAAAAGAGAAAATTAATTGTACTTCAATATGTCAGATGACTCTACTTGATTACAAAAATTAAGTTTAATATCGAAAAGCATTAAAACTGGGGAAAACAATCACAGCAGAACTCAGTACTTATTATTATTACTGCTTTTACCAATTACATGGCATTTGAGAAAAATTAAACATTAAAGGAAAGATGCACTTTTAATCAAATCACTTATGTGTCCCTAGTGACTTAATTATTATAGAATTTAAACACATAATGTCTTTTTGAACATAAAAAAGTAGAAGTTATGGGTAACAAAACACTAAATAAAGCAGTATGTTAACTCTGAAAACTTAAATACTATGCACAAATTTCTAAAAAGTTTTGAAATATGAAGGCTAAGCTCATATTTTTGGGGTGACAAAGTGAAAGGCCTCATAGCATCGTATTTTTACTTAAAGAGGATTAAGAGCTGATCCTGCTGCAGGCCTCCATCCTGGCACTCTGACACTTCTTGGCTTTGTCCCCACCCAAATCTCATCTTGAATTGTAATCCCCACAATCCCCACGTGTCTAGGCAGAAGCCTGGCGGGAGGTGACTGGATCATGGGGGCAGTTTCCCCCATGTTGTTCTTGTGATAGTGAGTGAGTTCTCCTGAGATCTGATGGTTTTATAAGGAGCACTTCCCACTTTGCTCCTTACTTTTCTCTCTCCTGCCGCCTTGTGAAGAAGGTGCCTGCCTCCCTTTCATCCTCCGCCTGATTGTAAGTTTCCTGAGGTCTCCCCAGCCATGTGCAACTGTGAGTTAATTAAACCTTTTCCTTTATAAGTTACACAGTCTTGGGTAATTCTTTACAGCAGTGCGGGAACGAACCAATACACCCCATGGTGTAAACAGCGAGTCCCACAGCTTAGGCACCAAACATATAACCTCAGTCATTCCAGATGACTGAGGGAAAGATTAATTATCCATTATATAGGATTGGGGTGATCGGTTAGCTAAGGACAAAAATAAAACTGCATCCATATTTCAATCTTTATACCAAGATAAACTCAAAATGGAACAAAGATTTAAATCTAAAACATGAAATAAAACATCAGAATATGATAAACATTTATATAATCCTGGTGTAGAAAAATCTTTTCTAAACCTGACAGGAAACCTAAGGGATCTGATTACATTAAAATGAAACAAAAAAACAGGTGATAAAAAATCAGTATGTCAACAACATAGTCAAATGGAAAAAAAGAAGTAAAGGGCAATAGTTTTAATATTAAAAAAAAAAACCCTCCTTCAAATGCAGAAGAGACCAACAGTCCAAAAGAAAAATGGATAAAGGCCATAAAAATTAAATTACCAAAACACATAAAAATAAATGACAACCTCACAAATAAAAATATCATTTATCTATCAAATTGGCAAAAGTAGAACAAAAAAAATCAATGGTATGTAGTGCTGGGGGATTCTGAAGTAACAGACATTCTCAGATACTTTTTTTTTTTTTTTTTGAGATGGAGTTTCACTCTTGTCGCCCAGGCTGGAGTGCAATGGTGTGATCTCGGCTCACTGCAACCTTCGCTTCCTGGGTTCAAGCGATTCTCCTGCCTCAGCCTCCCGATTAGCTGGGATTACAGGCACCCGCCACCATGCCCAGCTAAATTTTGTATTTTTAGTAGAGACAGGGTTTCACCACATTGGCCAAGCTGGTTTTAAACTCCTGACTCAGGTGATCCACCTGCCTTGGCCTCCCAGTGTTGGGATTACAGGCGTGCACCACAGCGCCCAGCTGACACTTTTTTTTTTAAGAGATGGGGTCTTGTTTTATTGCCCTGGTGTGCCTTAAACTCCTGGCTTCAAGCGACCCGCCTGCCTCAGCCCCATAAGTAGCTGGGATTACAGGTGGAAGGGACCATGCCCAGCTTCTCAGATACTCTTAATGAAAAAATCAAACTAATAGTCTTCCTTGAGGTCAATTTGTCAGTATATATTAAAGTAGAATATATATAAACTAGAAGTGTGTACTCTGACCCAGCAATGTTGGCCAAGAACTTCACCTGGACAAGTGTGCAAAAATTCAGGCGTAAGAATGTTCATTGCAACACTGCTTATAACAGTGAGAAACAAAACAATCTATCCAACAACGGGTGGTTGGCAGTCTCTTAAATTACTGTGCATCTGCGCTATTCAGTCATTTAAAAACTGGCTTATATCTATGTTAATTAAAGTACATGAGGTCAACCCACATTGCGTGAGGAGAAAAGCAGGATGAAGAATAACACGATTAATCTTGTTTATGTACTTGTGTACATGTATGTATAAGAATGCTCACCAAATTGTTAATGCTAGTACTCTGTGGGTGGTGGTAGTTAGGAGTTTTTACTTTTTTATATTGTTTGAATTTTTAAAAATAATATATATTTTTTGTAATCTGAAAATTTTTTTTAAATAAACAAGTAAAATAAAGCACGCATTAGAGAAATTAAAACCAACTCAAGCCACAGACTCAAAAGAAGGAAGCTCAGGAGTTTAAGACTAGCCTAGGCAATGCGGTAAGACGCCAACTCTACAAAAAATTTAAAAAATTGTCAAGCATGGTGACACACGCCTATAGTCCCAGCTACTTGGGGGGCTGAGGTGGGAGAATCACAGCCTTGGTGACAGAATGAGATCCTGTCTAAAAAAACAAAACAAAACAAAAAAACTCCTTCCAGATTTAACATTTTATATTTATTTATTTATTTATTTATTTATTTATTTATTTATTTAGAGATGGAGTCTTGCTCTGTCGCCCAAGCTGGAGTGCAGTGGTGTGATCTCTGCTCACTGCAAGCTCCTCCTCCCGGGTTCACACCATTCTCCACCTCAGCCTCCCAAGTAGCTGGGACTACAGGCGCCCACCACCACGCCTGGCTAATTTTTTGTATTTTTAGTAGAGATGGGGTTTCACCGTGTTAGCCAGGATGGTCTCGATCTCCTGATTGTGGTGATCCACCCGCCTTGTCCTCCCAAAGTGTTGGGATTACAGGCGTGAGCCACCGCGCCCTGCCAACATTTTATAATTTTATAACTTGGCAAGGTTATCAACGTAATGCTCAGCAGCAACCACTAGGAGAACATACAATGTGCCTGATTGAGCACAACTTCATTTTCTAGAAACATTATTTCTCCATAAAATTTAGTGCTTTGATTTCTGTGGCGCTTCCAAGAATAGCTACTCTAAATGTGACATCATCTAATAAGTGTATTTGAAACTGAGATGTCATATACAAGGTAAAAAATTACTTATAGAACAACATCTTTCCACAAAATATTTAGTTGTTTCTCAATTTGTTGGATCAATACTGTTCCTATTTTACAGAAACAGTATCAACTGATATTCCTACTTTGGTTGAGTGACCTAAATTCCTATGTACCACAATGATGCCTCTTTTCAGCTTTAATTTCCTCAATGTTTATTAAGAATTTTATCAATAAAAAATAGGCTGGGCACAGTGGCTCACACCTATAATCCCAGCACTTTGGGAGGCCAAGGCAGGTGGATCAAGAGGCCAGGAGATCGAGACCATCCTGGCTAACATGGTGAAACTCCGTCTCTACTGAAAATACAAAAAATTAGCCGGGCGTGGTGGCGGGCGCCTGTAGTCCCAGCTACTTGGGAGGCTGAGGCAGGAGAATGGCGTGAACCCGGGAGGCGGAGTTGCAGTGAGCAGAGATCACGCCACTGACCTCCAGCCTGGGTGACGCAGCGAGACCCCATCTCAAAAAATAAATAAATAAATAAAATAAAATAAAATAACAATGTTAATAGTCACTTTTATCCTTAGCTTATCCTAGATCTGAACTCAATGTATCTCCAGAAGACCCTGAAGATTCTCACATTATTGACAATATGGAAGCACACAGACAAAATACATACATAACTTACATTTTTATGATTGACACATTTTAAGAGGACGAGTTCACGATAAGCTCTCTTTGCATGAGTTTGGTTCTGAAAAGGACGGCTTAGTTTCTTGACTGCAACATTTATCCCAAGAACTGTATCAAATGCAGCACTAGAATTAGCAAATATAATGCACAATCCATTAGAATCGTTTTGGAAAATATAGCAATGCCAGAATATACATTGAATATATTATGTTTTTAATAAGTAACAAGGAAAAATCTGCTTATTTCCATTCAAGGTACCGCACACATGAAGAGCACAGTGAGTTGGCTAAGACTACAGCATGGACTAACTCCTTTGCAGACACACATTTCAGCGACAGTTAAGATGGAGTTCGGCAATCCTTCACATACCGTTTTCACAGTTTAGATTACATTCAAAACCAGATAATTTAACATAGAGTGCATAAAACCAGTCAAGAAATGAAATCTTCAGTTTAAACATGACAAGAAGTTGGAAACAAAGTCACTGTTATCCCATCTTAAAATGTGTATATTTTGGAATATCACAGTAGAGGAAATGGTTGAGTTGATGAGAAGAATACAATAAATCTAAAGTTTGAGTCACTGTGTTTTTTTCTTAGACAACAGTATCTAATAAGAAAAGAAGCCAAAATTTCAGCTCATGGTAAATGCCCAAGATACAAAATCTCTAACGTAAGCAACTGCTATATAAAGTTCTTTTAGAAATATCTCCTCCTACTACTATGGTAAGAATAAAATTTAGAGGCTGTGTTTCCAGATCTCAAGTTTCCTGCTGAAATTCTGTTCATTTTCCCCCAGAAAATAGATATGAAAAATCAAGTGGCCTGATGGCACATTTTTAGGTTTCTAACTGGTACTAAATAGTACCATTTGTGTTATGACCTCTGGGCTACCCATCAGGGCTAACAGTTACTAAAGGCCACCTGAGAACCTAAGCACTGATTTAAATATTGCTTCTATTTCTTTATTCTATTGAGTTTATAACATTGTTTACATTTATTCTCTTCTACTAATGCTTTTTGCCAAACAACTCGAACTTAATTCAATGTTTTAAAGTTAAAGGCGCCGGGCGCAGTGGCTCACGCCTGTAATCCCAGCACTTTGGGAGGCCGAGGCGGGCGGATCACAAGGTCAGGAGATCGAGACCACGGTGAAACCCCGTCTCTACTAAAAATACAAAAAATTAGCCGGGCGCGGTGGCGGGTGCCTGTGGTCCCAGCTACTCAGGAGGCTGAGGCAGGAGAATGGCGTGAACCCGGTAGGCGGAGCTTGCAGTGAGCCGAGATCGTACCATTGCACTCCAGCCTGGGCGACAGAGCCAGACTCCGTCTCAAAAAAAAAAAAAAAAAAAAAAAAAAAAAAAAGTTAAAGGCTGTCTGCTGTAGCATTTGGTTAAGAAGCTACCTTACTTTAATTCAGTTCATATTATGTGTCTGTCTACATACATATGTAAATCCACGGGCTCATACACAAATTGCACCACTTATATGAATTATAAAATGATGAGGATACATCCATGTGTGAAACAAGTCATTAATATACATGTAGCCATCAAAAGTATTTATATTTATATACTTCTCAGACTCAAGAATTTGAAAACAGGCCAGATATGGTGGCTCATATCTGTATCCCAGCACTTTGGGAGGCCAAGGCAGGCAGATCGCTTGAGCCCAGGAGTCTGAGACCAGCCCGGGCAATATAGTGAAACCTTGTCTATACAAAAAATACAAAGATTAGCTGAGTGTGGTGGCGCATGTCTGTAGTCCCAGTTACTCAGGGGACTGAGATGGGGGGATTGCTAGAGCCGGGGGTCGAGACTGCAGTGAGCAGTCATCCCTCCACTGCACCCCAGCTTAGGTGACAGACTGAGACCCTGTTGCCCAGGGTCTCAAAGGAAAAAAAAGAATTTGAAAACAGACACACTTTTTTGGTATCAAAAGTTTTTGTCCAAAATTTCAGTTAGGAAGAATAAGGTCAGGAGGTCTACTGTGAGATACGGTTACGGTAGTTAATAACAATGTATTGTATTCTTGAAAATTGCTAAGAGTAGATTTTTTAAGTGTTCTTGTCAGAAATTTTAAAGAAGTATGTGAGGTAATGCATATGTTAATTCACTCAATTTAGCTAGTCCATAAAGTATACATATTTCAGAACAATATGCTGGACACGATAAATATATACAATTTTTATTTGTCATTTAAAAAATGTGTTTAGCTAACACAAGCCAAATGGACCAGGTCTAAGCATCTGAGTGGGCATAAGCTTCCCCACTTGCAGCTCCAGCTCCACGAGGAACTCCCTTCAATTATTCCTGGTTTTGGTTATTGTGGTCACTCAAAGAATAGATTTTTATCACTCTCTCTTCATTTATCCACTTTAGAAATGATCTACCTACTCCCCATTATGAAAACTGAGTAGTTAACCACTTCCCTGAAATCCCCAACACCTCCTATTTTTTCTCTTCTGCTTTTCGGGTTTTCCCTGGTTACGTCTTTAAGTAACATCCCTAATCTTCATGCCTCTTCAACTTCGAAGGGAACATCTTGACTTCTACATATGTAAAATGAGACTACTCCCTCCCTTTCTCCTCCATTTATCATATATTTATAACTGTGTCTTCTGTATTTCTTCTTTAGGATGTGTCTAGAAGTTGAAAATCAATACATGGAGTGTAGGTGTGTGTACACATGTGAACGTCACGAACAGCCAGAGCCGGGACTGCATTTCAGTTTCTAAAGATCACATGGCTCTTGCTGCCACTCATAAGACAGTGAGACTGTTTCCGGGATCGAGAAAGGATTCTCTTTTCTTATATTTCATCAATTGCTCAAACATCATGTCCTTTTTATTTGTTTTATAATTAGGCCATGATTTTTTCTAATTTTTCTCACACATTTCTAATAAATAATAATTAGATGATTTTATTATATTACTAGATTATTATTAGATTAGTTTTTACTAATACAAAATGCCAGTTTTAGCCTATCACTAGTACTTCCTAACTTCTTACACTATCTGCTGTTTGGCATCTACTCCACATTCTTTGCAGACACTCTTCTTGGAGCTTCCTTAAGGCCTGCCACACAGCCACCATCCTGGGATTTCTTTTTAGTCCCCACTGCTTCTTGCATTACGCTCTTGGGTTGCCTCTCTTGCTGGAGTACATCCTCAAGGAATTTTTTCCTCAGAAAAGGTGCACGGAAGATAGATGGTACTGCTCTGCCCTCACCCTTGACTGATTGTATGTTTTCTGAGTTTAAAATCAATTTTCTGTGAGAACTTTAAAGGCGGTGTCCCACTGATTTCCGCACTGAGCGCTGCGGTGAGAAGGCTATGCCTGTTACTGTACTGATTCCTGTGCTGCTTTTTCTGTTTCCCAGCTCAATGATTTGTCAGTCATGTTCTCTCTGTATCCCAAAAGCCTCTCTCAAAATTATCCCAACTAATTACTGTCCCTCCTGTCCACCAGTGATAACTGCTTCTGACATGTACAATAATCACTTTCTTGCTTTTACCAGCGAAAACATGCACCCTGGAGCGCCCAGTTTATTTTTGCCTGTTTTTCGAAATCTTCTGTGTCTGACTTATTTGGCTCAATATTACAAGACTCATCCATTGTTGCTGTATGTAGCTATAACTCATTCCATCATTGCTGTAAGATTCCTTTGTATAACGATATCACATTACATTGAGGTATTTCAGTTGTTTTTAGTCTTCAATCAATTACAAAACACACGGTCATCAATGTTCCCGTCCACAGCTCTGGGTCCCCTATGCATGTGTTTCTGATGAGTAGACAACTAAGCGTGGGAACGTGTCCGTTGTATTTCAGTAGATAATGTCAGACTCTTTGCCAAGGCGGTTCTACACATTTGTAGAGCTGCCAGCAGTGCGTGAGGGGTCACGTCTGAGAGCTGCCTCGGGTGGTTCCACAACCTTACCAGCACCTGGTATCACCAACAGCTTAGTTTCTAACCATTCTGCGAGTGTGGAATGGTATTTCATCGCAGCTTTAAATTGCACTGTCCTGATGCATCATAACATTGAATACTTTTTCCTGTTCACAGGTTATCTGGGTATCCTCCTGTGACAATCTGCTGACTATTTGTCTGTCTATCTTTACAATCGTCTTCACTGTTGTTCTTTACATATTCTGAACGAGAGTTGTTTTCAGTCATATATCTTCTCACATGTATGCTTATCCTTTCAGTTTCTTGATCTCAGTTTTCTTAAACAACATTTCTTAATTTTAATACAAATTTAATCAATCTTCTACGATAAATTTTTGTGTGTTTGTTTTTTGAGATGGAGTCTCGCTCTGTCGCCCAGGCTGCGGTGGAGTGGCACGATCTCAGCTCACTGCAAGCTCTGCCTGCCAGGTTCAAACAATTCTCCTGCCTCAGCCTCCCAAATAGCTGGAACTACAGGCGTGCACCACCACGCCCGGCTAACTTTTGTATTTTTAGTAGAGACAGGGTTTCACCATGCTGGCCAGGCTGGTCTCAAACTCCTGACCTCATGATCTACCCGCCTCGGCCTCCCAAAGTGCTGGGATTACAGGTATGAGCCACCATGCCTGGCCTGATTTTTTTTTTTTTTTTTAAAATAGAGATGGGGGTTTCATTATGCTGGCCAGGCTGGTCTTGAACTCCTGGCCTCAAGTAGTCCTCCCACCTTGGCCTCCCAAAGTGCTGGGATTACAGGCGTGAGCCAGCACATCCAGGAAACAAACGTTTTTATGTTGTGTTTAAAGGAGCCCTTCCCTGCTCCAAAGACCATGAAGAAATCCTCCTATATGACCTTCAAATAGCTTCACTGGTTTGCCTTAGACATTTACAGCAATTCAACTGAGGTTGATTTTTGTATATAATATGAGGTTGGGGTCAAATTTCACTTTTTTCCATATGAATATTCCTATGTCCACTTATGTAAAAGACCATCCTTTCCTCATTGCTCTACAAGGCCACCACTGCCATAAGTCAGAAGCCCACACAGGCATGATTCTGTTTCAAGGTTAGTCCACCGTTTCTCCTCGCACCACACAACACCGTCTTGAGCACCAGTTTTCTAGTGAGTCCTCACATCTGGCAGAGGGAGTGCTCCTCCCTTCTTCTTAATGGGTGTCTTGACCATTCTAGGGTTTTTATTTTTACACATAAATTTTAAAATCAGTTTGTTCATTTCTTTGTTTTTCAAGACTATTGAGATTTGACTGCAATCACTCTAGACAAGTCTGAAAATTGACCTTTATGGTATTAAATATTCTAACTCATGAAAATCAGATTTCCCACCACTATTTCAGTTTTACTTCTTCTAATTTTTTTAGCTTTTTGTAAACAAGTCTTTCATATTCTTAGACTTTTCCCCCAGATACGATAATTTAAAAGTTTTTATCCTATTTTAAATGGTATCCTTTTCAAATTCTCATTTTCTATATACTGCTAGTATATAAATATGCAATTTTGGGGGGGGAGGGGTACATATATTGACCCTGCATCTTGCAAAGGGACTAAACATACTCACTAATTTAACAAAAGGCAGATTATCCAGGTGGGCCTGTTCTTATCACGAGAGCCCTTTAGAGGCAGAGTCTCCTCTGGTTCACAGAAAGGGTAGGAAAGTCAGGGAGATGTGAGTCTGGGAAGGGCTGGGCAGGCCACTGCTGCCTTTAAGATGGAGGAGGTCACTTGAGAAGGAAAACAGGCAGCCTCTAGGAGCAGAGAGGGGTGCCTGACTGAGAGAGATCGGGAGACTGGGAACCACAGACCTAAAGCTGTGAGGAACTAGACTCTGCCAACAGCCTGAATGAGCTTGGAAGCAGATTCCCTTCCAGAGCCTCCACCTGTGAGCCGAGCCCAGCCCCGTCGAAATCTGGACTTCAGTTTTGTGAGACGCTGGGCAGAGAACCCAGGCAAACCCATCCAGATTTCTGACTACAGAACTATGAGATAATCAACAGTGTTGTTTGAAACAACTAAGTTTGTGTTAACGTGTTATGCAGCAATAGAAAACTAACAACCTCTCTTTTGTGCTCTTCTGCCATTTTTGCCTCTACAGCTTTCATTCTGGGTATTTTTTGCTGACCCATCCTCCGGGTCACTAAATCTCTCTTCAGTTATATCTAGTATGCTGTTAAACACATTAAATTCATAATTCAATTACTATAGTTTTTACTTCTAGAATTTTGATTTATTCCTCTTAAAAAAAGTTTTCATTTCTCCACCAAAACTTTTAATCTTGCCTTTATCACCTTGAATATAACATCATAGCTATTTAAAAATGTGGATCTAATAATGCCAATATCTCTTATAGATCTGTTTCTTTTGTCCATTGTTTCTGCAGGATTTTACTCAGATTGTCATATCTCCTTGTGTGCCTAGACTGGGCCTTGCACTTGTAAAACTGTCTGCTATCTAGAAGTAAGTTTATCTAATACGATGCTGTCTTCCTCCACAAAGAATTTAAATTTATTTCTACTAGGTACCTGGGTGCACTAGCACTTTTTGTTTACCTCCATACAAGTTCAGCAAATGAGACGATAATCTGAAGCTGAGTGGCGGTGCCTATTAAGGGCCAATCTCTGAGTTACCTTGACTTCTAGGAAGCAGCCTTTTATTGGTCCCAATACAAGGCAAAAGAAGTTCGCTGCGCAATATTAGAGGCCCTGGACTCTAATCTCCTAGCCACAAGGCAGTCCAAAACACTCTCTCAGCAGCCCCGTCCAGAATGTTCAAAGGCCCCCGAGGGAAAGACAGCCCCACATGCTGAAGCTCCCCTCACTAGGCTTCTGTGCTCCCCAGATCCTGACCTAGTAACTCCTCACCGACTTCCTCTCTAGGGGCAAACGCTGAGCATGGGGGAGAGTGGGAATGCTGGGGGAAAACTGGCACAGTTGTTTCATACGCACACTTTTAATTAACAGCCCGAGTTTTAGCCGCTCATTTCGTTCTTTTTCTTGACTGTCATCTCTATGCCCACAGCCCCCGTAGAGTTTTACTATAGGTAGATTCTCTTCCTTAACGCAAATACTTCAGCTACTTATTCTCACTTTATCTGTTGTTTTATCTGTATCACAAGATTCAAGCTACTTTCTCTATTTCATCAATTTGTTAAAACTCTCTTCCACTCATTACTGCCCTCTTATCTTTGTACAGGTGTTTGGGCCACCATCTTAAATGAGAAGTTCCAAACCACTCATTTTACAGGTGAAATATTAGGGCCCATAAAGAAACTGATCTGCCCTGGTCATAAAGAACTCTTGCTGTGAGGAAGAGAGCAGGACTCAGAACTCGTCTCCCGAATCACAGCCATCCTAGGCCTCATCCCATATGTCTCCTTTATCACAGAAATTTTGTTGTGAACATTGTTATGTTTTTATGTATTCATATTAATAGAAAATAAGGCCAGGCGCAGTGGCTCACGCCTGTAATCCCAGCACTTTGGGAGGCTGAGGCAGGCAGATCACAAGGTCAGGAGATTGAGAAAATCCTGGCTAACACGGTGAAACACCGTCTCTACTAAAAATACAAAAAATTAGCCAGGCGCGGTGGCGGGCGCCTGTAGTCCCAGCTACTCAGGAGGCTGAGGCAGGAGAATGGCGGGAACCCGGGAGGCAGAGCTTGCAGTGAGCTGAGATCGCGCCACTGCACTCCAGCCTGGGTGACAGAGCGAGACTCCGTCTCAAAAAAAAAAAAAAAAGAAAAGAAAACCATGTTAAGAACAGGCCAGTACTCATGTTTGTACAGAACTTGAGGAAACAAAAAGGAATACACTATACCAATTATTTCACGTTAAGGCTGTAACTGTCGCTTCTAAGTACTGCCAGACTTAATATTAAACACTTTTTTAAAGGTTAAACATTTCATGGAACGGTTTCATAAAACAAATAATCTTTACTATTTTGGCCAAACAACTTGAGATTTTTGAAGGAGAAAGAAAAACTGAATATATGTATGAAAGAAACATACACACATCTTCCCCACTAGAGCTTCGAAATCTTACAATTACTTAATTGTACTATAACACAGTTGATATTTATGAATACTTCAAAATTACATTTTAAAACTTATTTTAGGCCAGGCACAGTGGCTCATGCCTGCAATCCCGGCATTTTGGGAGGCCAAGGTGGGTGGATCACAAGGTCAAGAGATCGAGACCATCCTGGCCAACATGGTGAAATCCCGTCTCTACTAAAATACAAAAAATTAGCCGGGTGTGGCTGCGGGCGCCTGTAGTCCCAGCTACTCGGGAGGCTGAGGCAGGAGAAACACTTAAACCCGGGAGGTGGAGACTGCAGTGAGCCGAGATCATGCCACTGCACTCCAGCCTGGTGACAGAGCAAGACTCCGTCTCAAAAATAAAATAAAATAAACTTATTTTCAACTGTAAAAACTTATTTCCTAATAAATTTTACTAACATTTTTAAAAGAACGAAAACAAAGAAATAAATCAAAGACAACTATAAAAACAATTCAAAATGAGGAACCAGAATATTTTCTTCTGGTTCCAGCTCTTCCATTTAATCCTGTACAGGTCACAGGCCCTACCTGCACTTTGGTTTACCTGCACACCTGCCCTTCATAAAGCTCTAATTTAAATAGAAGATTAGCTAGTTGCATAAACCATACACTGCTGCTATTATATTTCTCAAAAATGTAAAAATACACATGCTCGTGAATCAGTTTCCTATTGCTATTGTAACAAATAACCACAAATTTACTGCTTTAAAGCAACACAAATTTACTATCTTACAGTTCTGGAGGTCAGAAGTCCAAAATGCATCTTATGCGTCAAGAGGCAAGCAGGGCTGCGTGGTTCCTTCTGCAGGCTCGGGGGGGTCTGCTCCCCACCTCCCTCAGCTGAGGGGAAGCTTCCTGTACTGCTCGGCTGTGACCCCACATCACTCCAAACTTCGCTGTCATCACATCTCTGACTATGACCCTCCTGTCTCCCTTTTGTAAGAAGGACCCACCCAGCTAAACCTGGAATAACCCTCCCATCTCAAGACCATTAATTTAATCACACCTGCTAAATTCCTTTTGCCATGTAAAGAAACATACAAATTCCAGATATTAGGATGTGGACAGCTCAGGCGGGGCCATTATTCTGCAGGCTACACCCCCCAAAGAATCATTGACAGATGATTTTCAAGTACAATAGTGACAAAAGGAAGTTTCAGATCATCAGTTAACTATATAGTGCCAATATTTTAATATGAAATATGATAGAAAATCCAATTCCTCTTGTCAAAGTGTCAGCTAATCTACTGTTGAGCTTATTTTAGGAAAAGCTTTTTTTTCTTTTTTGAAACGGGAATGTGCTATAACTAGATTATTTCCCAATTCCACTTGGTGCCTCATAGCCTGGTGAAGAATAGAGAGAAAAAGAAAGGGGGAAAGGAAGCTAAAATCACTTACAAAGTGTTTACTTTCCCTATTAGAACATAAGATAGAAAGACACCATAAAACACAAAGCCAGTTATAGTTATAAAAATTGAAACTGTTCTTGAATATAACAATTGTCTTATAGAGATAAATACAATTAACTAAAAATTATTTCATAGGTGTTTAGTGAATATTTGTTCATTATTGCTAAGATTCTAAACAGAGGTTGGGTCAGAGGACTTGTCCTGTCAAAGTATCAGTGGTTCAAAGTCTTCAACAAGTCTCTCCATGGCACAGCAATCAGGTCCCAAAGGCCCACAGCTTGTTTTGGTCCCAGGCCTCCCACTAACACTCTGTGAGATGGGAGAAGCAAGTGAGCCTTCCCAGTCCTTCGTTTCACCACCAGTGAGGGTTATGGTAGAGCTCATGGTGATTGTATACTATATACTATTCACACTACTACCAACCTTCAAAAGCAAGTGAATGACATCCCAGTTGGGATAAATGAAGCACATATTTAAAACAGCTACCTGTAGATCGGGTGCAGTAGCTCACGCCTGTAATCCCTGCACTTTGGGAGGCCGAGGCGGGTGGATCACAAGGTCAAGAGATCGAGACCATCCTGGCCAACATGGTGAAATACCGTCTCTACTAAAAATACAAAACTTAGCTGGGTGTGGTGGCATGCGCCTGCAGTCCCAGTTACCAGGAGGCTGAGGCAGAAGAACTGCATGAACCTGGGAGGTGGAGGTTGCAGTGAACCAAGATTGTGCCACTGCACTCCAGCCTGGTGACAAAGCAAGACTCTGTGTCAAAAAAAAAAAAAAAAAAAAAAAAATTTATTTATATATAAATTAAATAAATAAATAAATAAATAAAACAGCTACCTGTCTATAGCCACAAACAACTCCCCAAGACCTCTGATATTTCTCCCTTCTTGCTCCCTCTCTCCTTTTTCTCTCTCTCACGTGCACACATCAAATTATCTGTCAAATTGTCATCTAATTCCAAATAGGAGATGGATTATAAATCAAAAGAATGTTTTGTTGTTTACAACTTTCCATTACCATCAAAGTTTCCTAATTTGAACCACCATCCACTGACTTTAAAACTTCTTTTTTTTTTTTTTTGAGATGGAGTCTCGCTGTCCCCCAGGCTGGAGTGCAGTGGTGCGATCTTGGCTCACTACAACCTCTGCCTCCCAGGTTCAAATGATTTTCCTGCTTCAGCCTCCCGAGTAGCTAGGACTACAGGTGTGCGCCACCATACCTGGCTAATTTCTATATTTTTAGTAGAGATAGGGTTTCACCATGTTGGCCAGGATGGTCTCAATCTCTTGACCTTGTAATCTGCCCACCTTGGCATCCCAAAGCACTGGGACTACAGGCATGAGCCACTGCGCCCGGCCAACTTTAAAACTTCTTCTGGCACACTGGATTTAAGTGCCAAAACAGTTTGTGTCACTGGGAAGTTAGGATCACCATTACTTTAGATGCAAGCTGGGCATTCCTTCCAAACAGTCCCTTCTCCCACCTTAGTTTCTCAAAGAAGCTCTGGACTGCAATTTCGTCTTAGCTCCCAGGGCTTGCAGCCGCCAGGGCCAAAAAAACAACTGTTTCCCTGATCATAGGTCTCTACAACAGAGGATCAGCTAAAAATCATTGGTAAAGATTCTCCAAACCCAACATCTCTACAAGTAAATGTAAACTCCCCTACTAGACCATCCAAAAGAGTTTTCTTCTATCTCAAATCCCCTCTGTCTACTAGCTGTAAACATTAGATGTTTAACTTCATCAGTTTCTTTAGGCGCAAAGGTAATCCTATTTTCATTGACCGCCCCCCCAAAAAAAAGAGAGAAAAAAAAAAGGAAAGAAAAAAAAAAGAAAAAGTTCTGCCCAGAAAAACAAGGGGTAAAAAGTGTGGGAAGTGCTGATAACTGCAGTCTAGGAAACATGTGAAGAGCTTTACCTTGAGCTGGCCCGTGACGCCGCGGCGGCTGACCGTCTTACCATGCAAGAGACTAATGTTCAGGGTCAGACTAACGATTCTGACGTTCTGGGCTGGACACACAGTTGAAGTGAGACACCAAGGAAGAGACGGCCAGCCCAACCCCTCACACAGCATCCCTTCCTGGTTAATCCATGGAGTGACAATGACACTGACTGGCCTCATCCTGCCAGTGAATGGTAAGGCACTGCAATGATGGCGCCTAGAAATGAATAGGAGTGATTGGGAATAAAAGGGGGAGGGGGGGAGAAGGTGGCCATGATGAAGAAATGAATAAAACTCCAAATTTCTGTTACAACTCACTGCCATACCTATGACTCTGATATCACGATGACAGGAGAAATGAAAAAAAAATGAAAGAAAAAAGAAACAAACAAAAAAGAAAACCTGCTACCTGTTTAAATTCCTGCAGCGTTCTAAGAATATGGGTTTGTACCCTACAGCCTGACTACACAGAACTAGAGCAAGCAGTTGATTCAATTTAGCTCAGAAACCTATAACACAGTTTTGTTTTTCTTCTTTATCATCAATGTTTCTAAATTCTGACACTTTAGTTTTACTTTTTATTACAGCAAAAACTCAGTCCACGCTATTAAAACAGACCATACTTACCAAACAATCCCTTGGGCCCCAGAGCCAATTGGTTTCAGCTGCTGGTAACGTTTTAGGACAGTGAAGGTTGAGTCTGCCACTTGCACACTGTAAAACTGACTGTCACATTTACCGTCGCTCATGATGTAGTGTCATGCAATATTCCGAAGGGCTGGCAACTTTCAGATTCCTTCAAAGAAAAACAGAATGAACACGCATTCTTACCGAAAGTATACATACATAGCTCACTTACAGCGTTCGGAACTTATTGGTATATAAGACAATGTGGCTGTAAGTTGATAAAGTCAATTTGACCACGTTCTGAACTTGAGCAAGACACAAAAACATGCAGACATTTTAGCGGCACCGGGACCATTATGAAAGGAAGGAATGTTGAGGTCCAGCAAGACCACACTTCAGGGGGTTGGACTAGAGAATGAGCACCGTTGGAGAAAGAATCTGTGCATTCCTGCCGGCTATGAAAACACGACATCACTCTCCGCTTCTCATCAGCTTGCCGGCTGCGGAACCACTTACTCCTAGCTGTCTCAGCCAGAGACGGGGCATTGCTTCAAAAGCACCACTTCTAGAATGCCTCGAGGGAAGCAGACGGACCAGTGTTCTGCTCAGCGTATAGATTCTGGTTGGAACGATGAACCCAAAAGCGAGATTCATATGCCAAAGTGACAGGCTGCTAGAGGCCTGGTGGCATCCGTGTGCTGTGTGTGCCCAAGCACGTGCTCCTGCCTCAGGAGGTGGGTCCCAGAGTCGGCATCAGCTGGCACAGCCCCAGAGTCCCACATCACCACCAGGCTTCAGGGTAGGCATCTGTACATGAAGAACTCTGCTGTGACCTGTAGTCCATAACAGCAACACTATGAGGTTGATTCACTACGTCTGAGTGTAGGCCAGCAGGCCCAGAAAGCAGCTTTTCTGTGGCTGAGGCACAGGCTGAGATTCCTGCTCTGCAGGAGGCTGGATGATTTTATACAGAAAATAAGCAAACAGAAAGCAGCAAGTGGTTCCGAGGCTCTTGTCTGGTTACGCTTATTTAAAAGTCAGCGAGCTATGTATTTTGGTCTTTTAAAACTAGATAGCCAACAATAAAATCATATAGGTAGACATTCTATACTGTTTAAGACTACAGAATTTAAGTTTTATTCTACAGCTCCGTCAAATCCCTTGCCTTTATGTTCTAGTATCTAATATCTAATGTCAACCCAATGAGATTTTTGTGGTGATGATTTGTATTTCCACACAATGATATCTAGGATTTTCCTTAAACATGGAAATAAATGCATTAATAACAAGTCTAAATAAAGAACTGAGTCAAACTAATTAATTTCTCCAAGTGACTACTGCCCCATGGTCTTCTCCCCATCCTCCGGGTGGTGGCTGCAGTGTGGCTGCCACTCTGACCACTCCTGCCAAGATGTGTCAGCCAGCCAGGGAGTGACTCCAGGGATGCCACAGCGCTTTAGATGCTGGACAAACAGGTGCTCATACAACCCGCACAGCAGGAGTGTCAGTTCCAGGTTACCTGGGAGCAGTCTAGGATTGAGTGAGCTGAAACACCTGCCTAGGCCACACTGCTGTGAGAAGGGGACTCGGGAGCTCCCCAGGCTGGCCACACTGCTGTGAGAAGGGGACTCGGGAGCTCCCCACTGTGCCCTAAGCTGTAGGAGGTGCGAGGCAGGTCTGTCTTGCTCATGGCATCTCACACTCCAAGGACAGGAGGACAGGAAGCTGGTCTTTGGGGCAGCATGGGCATTCAATAAACCTTTGTTGATCTGATTCCCCACAACGCTGCTCCATCTTACTGACATCTACAGGAAGATCCTTTTCTAAAGATTAGCTTATTTACAGTTTGCAAGAGGCTGAAACAATTCCACTCAACGTTTAGGGGGTGCCTGTATGCACGAAAGTGCTAAGTATCGCAAGAGATATGCCGTAGTCAGCTAGTAACCAGTCTTGAAGCAGCACGAACTGCACTATTTGGGGGAGAAGTGTGAGCAATGAGTCCATTATCTATATTACACGTGACAATATAGGGCCATATGCAAAATGTAAACAAAATCAAAAGGCAAAAGAGATCCTACCCACTGGCAGGGGTGCAGAACACAAGGACGGCTTCATGGAGGAGGCGGCATCCGCCCTTAGACTCTTTTGCCAGAGATGGACAGTAGAGGCACAGAGCTCAAACTGACTGTGTCCCAACACAGCAACTGCTCAGCTTGGCTAGCAAGGGTACAAGTGCAAAGGATTAGAGACAACTCAGCAAAAAGGCAGGCACCCACTACCACCTGCTTTATCGGGGGTGGCCGTTCCTCTGCTGTGCTGCAAACACACCAGTGACACAGTTACTTCCAAGCATTTGCTGAGCACCCACTGTGGATGGTGAGGCGCTATGCCAGGACACGTGGCCTGCCCTCAGTGAGCACACACTCAGGAAGAGGCCCTGCACACCAAGGGTCCTAAACCCAGTAGGGTGAACAAGATTTAGGGGAATGGGAGGAGAAGCAGCAGAGGTGGAGGCACATTCAGAATGTGACAAGTCACTAGGGACTGGGTAGAGGGCAAGTGAAGCTGGAGAGAGAAAAGGAGGCCAAATCACTATGGGCCCCAGAAGCCACGCAGAGCCATCTGGCCTCAGTCCTGAGGGCTGTGGAAGCCGTCAAAGCATCAGAGGTGCGGCACAGGTGCTGAGGTGCTCGGGGATCCATTCCTCCCTTCCTCGCTTTCATAAGAGAAGCCTCCCCCTTCCTGCTAGACAAATGGCTGCCCAAATAGAGACGATGCCTGGCAGCTTTCCCAGTAGCCAGGTATGGCCAGATGACCAAGTTCTGACTAATAAGATGTGGGTAGAAGTGATGTACGCAACTTCCAGATCACTTTTATTATTTTTCTTTATAGAAAGCTGCTGGCCCTCCAATCTGTCTTTCTTCCTTGCTGCTGGCTATCAGCTGTCACAGACCCAGAGACGGAAGTCACGTGCTGTAGACAGAAAGCTGCCCACCAGCTGGATTCCTTAACAACCTCACGGCACAGAGCCAGCCCCCATTCAGGACCCCTGCCCACACTGGGACTGACAGATCAATCTCAACCCTGCTGACCAACCCTGGAACTCTCCCTGCTACAACTGCTTTCAACCTATACTTGGACTATGACAATATTAGGTTAACTTCTTTAAATTTGGGGAATATATTCAATCGTATTAGGTTTTAGAATTATAATTCCATCTCAAGATTTAAAATAGTCCGGGCACGGTGGCTCACACCTGTAATCCCAGCACTTTGGGAGGCCAAGGTGCGGGGAATCACTTGAGGTCAGGAGTTTGAGACCAGCCTGGCCAACATGGTGAAACCCCATCTCTACTAAAAATACAAAAATTAGCCGGGTGTGGTAGTGTGTGCCTGTAATCCCAGCTACTTGGGAGGCTGAGGCAGGAAAATCATTTGAACCGGGAGGCGGAGGTTGCAGTGAGCCGAGATCATGCCACTGCACTCCAGCCTGGGCCACAGCAAGACTCCATCTCAAAAACATACAAACAAAAAGATTTAAAATAATTATAAAATTAAAACAAGGTGCCCTTATTGGGCAGGAGAAAAAAGTCGCCTAAGTGAGAACCTGTTAAAGCCACCTTCTCTGTCAAGCGTGGGCTTTGTGAGTGCAAAAGACCCTCAAGGCCACCTGAGAAAGCATGTAATTTAGCTATTCATGAGTCAACTCTATTGAGATGATATTTCAACAAAAGGCTCAGAGAACAGTTTTACAGATTGGGAAGTGCAAGAATTCTTCATGCAACCACATCAGCAATACAGCCAACCCTGCCTTCGCTGCTCCACTTCCCACCCCAGCAGGTGCCGGCTCCTCCCCCGGCTCCCAGTCTGTGCTGCCACTGTCCATCCAGCACGGGGCTCCCTCCTTGCCACTTGTGCACTCAGCAGCGCCTGCCAGGCTGCACTGTCACAGCCTTTGTAGGGTCTGCCTCCCTCCCAGGCTATGAGCACCTCCAAACTGGGAGGGAACGCTACAAGGAGGCTTCCAGGAGGAGGCAAGACCTGAGCTCAGGTTTGTTCACAGTATCGACCAACGCATGAGGAAACAGGCACTTTCACACACGTCAGTGAGAGCTGTGAAGTGGCAAAACATTTTTTTGGATAGAATAGAGTTAATAGCTAGTAAAAGTTACATGCACATCCTAAACTGGCAAATACAATTCTCTAAGTGTATCTGACAAATATGTGTACAAGCATCCAAACATATTTGTGCAAGGATGTTTGTAACACTTCTTGTAACAGGCAAAAAACTAGAACTAATCTAAAATGTACACTGTGCATGGACTGAATAAATTATGGCACTAAAGTACAAGAAGGCCATTCAACAGAATGCAAGGACTTTAGGTACCAATGTGGAAAGATGTCTAAGATACAGAAAGGAAACACAGCAAGTTGAAGAAGAGAACACACGATGCCCAGCTACGTAAACACACACACACGTGCGCGTACACATGCACATACACAAGGCGAGCAAGTAGAGAAATAGCGAGAAATGACAAACCTTCTTCCCATCATAACTTTCTATTCTGTTTTTCAAATGTACATATTTCACATTTAAAAACTGAGTAAACAAAAAATGTTAAATGAAAAGCTGCAGAATGATCATTTAACACTTGTACGGAAGATGGGCTTGAGGCAGGTAAGGCTAGAGGCATGAGAGTGGGCCTGGCTCTGAGACACACATTTATAAACACCCTTATAACAACTAGTGAGGGGCATATTACTATCCCCCGCTCTGCAAATGAGGAAACTGAGGCTTAGAGGCAATAAGGAAGTTGTCCAAATTCTCAGCATGGCCCAGATTTGAATTTAGGTGTGTTCCACCACAATATTCAAGTTCCTCCCAAAGCACCATTCTGACATCCCTTTAGAAAGTGAAGCTATTTGCACGCAGGCTGGCCAGGACCAGAACACAGTCCTGCACATTTCATCCTGCTGACTTCCCCTACCAAAACACTTTTTCCTCTAACGATGACAATGATTCAGTGATCCACAGACTCAGGCGAACCTTGAATCACACTACAGCTTCAGAATACCCAGGACATGCGATATTTAAATCAACTGACTACTGTGATTAAAAGCAGATTCTCACAATCACCCTCAATGCTTGCTGCCGACGTTTTTTTCATTAAATTGTTCTGTTTTCCAGCTGGACACGATGGCTCACACTTGTAATCCCAGCACTGTGGGAGGCCGAAGGTGGGAGGAGGATTGCTTAGGCCCAAGAGTTCCAGACCAGCCTGGGCAACATGGTGAGGCTTCATCTCTATGTTAAATAATAATAATAATAGTAAAAATCTGGCCGGGCGCAGTGGCTCATGCCTGTAATCCCAGCACTTTGGGAGGCCGAAGCGGGCGGATCACGAGGTCAGGAGATCAAGACCATCCTGGCTAACACGATGAAACCCTGTTTCTACTAAAAAATTACAAAAAATTAGCCAGGTGTGGTGGCTGGCACCTGTAGTCCCAGCTACTCAGGAGGCTGAGGCAGGAGAAGGGCATGAACCCGGGAGGCGGAGCTTGCAGTGAGCTGAGATCGCGCCACTGCACTCCAGCCTGGGTGACAGAGCGACTCCCGTCTCAAAAAAAAAAAAAAAAAAAGTAAAAATTTTAAAAGTTATTCTATTTTCCTACTGTAATTCTTTTGAAGAATAGCTTGGTAGAACAACTTAACCTTTCTTTGATAATCGAGAATCTTGCAGCTCTCAGGGCCATCCTCTGTAGTTCTTAAGCCACAGGGTATGCCACAATACAGAACAACCAGCATTTGGTTATCGCCTCACCCACTGTTGGATCCACAGGACCCTGCAAGGATCCCGGTCACCAGCCCCACTTCCAGGCACCCAGGCCTGCCCCACTCCCAGAGGCCTGGGTAACAGCTTCTCATGGCTCCTTGGACCAGCGACAGCAGCAGCATTCTCCCAGATGCCATTCCCGTGACCTCCAAACCACTGCACACATGCCACTTTAGACAGAGAAATCACTGCACATGAGAATATGTACACAAATGTTCACAGCAGCTTTATTTTTAATAGCTAAACTAGAAACAACCCGAATGTCCTTCAATGGGTACATGGGTAAACTAACTGCTGTACGCCCGTGCCACGGAACACCACTCAGCAACAGCTGAAACACACCACAACTCGGGTGGGTCTCGAGGGCGGTATATTCTATGAAAAAAGCCAACCTCAAAAGTCACACGCTGTCTAACTCCATGAGTATAACACTCCGGAAAAGACAAAAGTCTAGAGGTGGAGACTAGCACTTGCCAGCAGTTATGAATGCTGGGGAAAAGGCTGCTGTGGCTGTAAGGGAGTGGCACAGGGAGATATTTGGGATGATGACGTAGTTTTGAATCTTGATTGTGGTGGTGGTTATATGAATTTTCACATGTGATAAAAAATGACAATGAACTCTATACACATTGTTCCAATGCCAAATTTCCTGGTTTGGATATTTTGCTATAGTTATGAAGATACATAACCACTGGAGAAAGCTGGATGAAGGGTACTGGGACCTCTCTGTGCCATTTGTGCAACTTCTTGTGAATCTATAATTATTTCAAATTATGGAGATGGAAAAAGAGAGAGATTTGTTGAAAATACGCAGTGATCACGCCATACCATTTGAACTCCTTCAACAGTGACTGACCGCCTTGAGAATAAGACTCAGTTCCCTAGCACGGCATGGGAGATGGCAGTCCTCTGGCCCAATCCTGAGCAATATCAAACCACCTGGGATCGGCAGACACACCTAGCTACTGCACACCTGCAGGCCTCTGCCTAAGCTGTTCCATCTGCTTGAAATGGCGTCCCTCTCCTTTCTGACCTCCTGGTCAACCTTCATCCTCCTTCAAACACTAGTTCAAGCACCTGCTTCTCTTACATGTTTCCTCCTCCAGCCTTTCCCTTCAAACCGTGCTGGGCATGCCCCCATTGTTGCCACCCTCGCTGTATTCACTTTAGACTGCACTGCGAGTCTACTTATACTTCTACTCTGTAAGGGCAGAAAATGTGTCTGATTTATTTCTCAATCCTCTACTGATTACACAGTGGGTGCCCAGTAAATGTTTGTTAAAGACAAAGCTAAACGGGAGAATACATGTGGTAGGGCAGCTGGGAGCAGTGGTTCAGATCAGGACTTTGAGTCAGACTCCCAGTGGGTCTGCTGCTTATCTGGGTGATATGCAGAAGCGATCGGGCTCATCTGTACAACAGACAGGCAGAGAGCCTCAGGTTACCTCTAGATAAGAAGTGCAGAGCCCACTTAGGACGGCATCTTGATGGAGGAAGGTACCCTAAATCTGACCAAGCCTTGTCTAGATCCAATCACTAACTGACAGAGATTACAGAGAAACACATTAAATTACACTGCAGAGATGCAATCAATCAAATACCAACTATGGAAATGTTACAGAACAACTTGATTGCTTCAACAAATAAACTATCAAGAAAACAAAGAAATAGGAGGGGGATCTATGGATGAAGAGAAACTTAAAAGACGTATCAACCAATCAACAATGTATGGACCTTATCGTGCTCTACCTTCAAACTATTAAGGAAACTTAAAATTCATGGGGCAGCTGGAAATTTGAAGATTGACTAGTTATTTGATGATATGAAGGAATTATTACTTTTTCACCTTTAAAAGAGTCAGGACCTTTAGAGACCCACCGCAGTGTGCTGTATAACTACTGCATACCTACCGAGCACCCTGAGGTTGTGCCCGTCTGTATAACTACTGCATACCTACCGAGCACCCTGAGGTTGTGCCCGTCTGTTTTACAGATGAGCCCGATCGCTTCTGCACATCACCCAGATAAGCAGCAGACCCACTGGGAGTCTGACTCAAAGTCCTGATCTGAACCACTGCTCCCAGCTGCCCTACCACATGTATTCTCCCGTTCAGCTTTGTCTTTACCAAACATTTCCTGGGCACCCACTGTGTAATTAGTATCCTGAAAAATAATGAATGAAATGACATGATATTTAGGAATTCCTTGAAAATAATTACGGGTGGTAAGTGTGTAAGAGGATAACAGAGATGAAACAAGATTGGTCAGGAGTTAATAACTGTTAAAGCAGAACGCTATTCTGTTTAGTTTGTATATGTTTGAAAATTCCCATAATAAAAGTTAAAATTTAAAAAATGATGTTGAAACCGGATCACACAATCAAGTACAAAATATCAGGAATTAATTATTCTGAAGGAAAATTATGTAAAAATGGCACCTTCCTAACCAAGTGTCAGGTATAACTACTGTATGTATGTAGACCAAAAATAGTTGCCCTATTGGCAAATCAATAGTCTTAAGAAGAAAAAAAATCTGGTCTCTGTTTTATGTCTCATGAAAACTGGTCTAGTCACTATTAACTGGTTTGTCTGGTCCTTTTCTTTATCCAGAAAATTAAGAATATTTTATCTTAGACACATTCAAGAATCCCCTCTAATGTTTATTCAGGAGACCAAATAAACAGATTTTAGTCTGTGAACAAATTAATGTTCTGGCACCCTGAAAATTAAATTACCAGGAAAACCAAAGCTGTCCAGAGAAGTCTATGCAAAAATAGTATTGTTTTTAACTCTGCAGGATCCTTTTGAAGAAAAATTTAAAAGTTAAATCAAGGAAAACATTAAATAGATTGGTGGTCATTCTTCCAGAACAAGTTAAAAGCCAAAAGAGAATACTCAGAGCTGAGGGATTCAGGAAAGAATCCTTATCTAGAGAGAGATCTGGGTTCGGATTCCACTCACCAGCTGCTTGCTAAGAAGCAGACTACTCAAACTCCTGACCTTCCGTTTCCACAGGGCTCCAGTTACAATCAAATGAGTATCTGGGCTGGTACCTGGGCAAACAGGGCCTGACTCTCCTGGCCTTAGGCTACCTTTCCTGCTCTCCTCACAACTCCTCCCTCCCACACAGACACTCCTGGAGGATGACAATCTGCAACCAAGCTGAATGAATCTGTATTTGGTTTGGCTCACAGCATTTAAAAAAAAAAAAAATTAATTAGCTATTGCCAACATTTAAAAATCGGAACAAATGTGGAGTGCTGCCTTCTGTTTTAGAGACAGGGTCTTGCTCTGTCACCCAGGCTGGAGCACAGTGGTGCGATCATAGCTCACTGCAGGCTCAAAATCCTGGGCTCATGGGATCCTTCCACCTCAGACTCCCAAGTAGCTAGGACTACAGGTGGATGCCACCACACCTAGCTAATTTTCAAAAATTTTTTGTAGAGACAGGGATCTCACTGTTGCCCAGGCTGGTCTTGAACTCCTGGCCTGAAGCGATCCTCCCACGTCAGCCTCCCAAAGTGTCTGAGATTACAGGCGTGAGCCATGGCACCAGTCAAATTCCACCTTCTTCTAGAAAACTGCTGGGTAAGGTTCCAGTTTTTCAGAGTCCCCATGACTCTGCCCTTACACCTGGCCCTCCAGACTGATTCTCAACTCCACAGTGGGCTATGGTCCTTACCTGGCCCTGCTCCTTCATACCTCTGCCTCTCCCCGCCTAGCAAATTTCTCATCACCCTCAAGGTCCCCCAGCATCACCTGTCACCTCCTCCACATTTCCATGGCATAGCCCCTCCACGACAGCAAGGGTTGCACAGTCCTGGAACTAAGTGTCTGCATGCCTGCCTTCTCTACTGGGCTCCTGGGCTCTCTTCGGAAAGGGACCCTGTTGCTATCTGCCTTGTGTCCCTAGGGCCTAGCAGAAAGCATGACCTAGATAATGCAGAATTCAGTAAATGTCTCCTGCATGTGTGGAAGAAAGCTAGAGCTAAACCATTATAAAAATGTGAGATTTTACATCACAGCTTGTTCCAACGGTTAGCAATTAAAGGGGTCAAGGACACCAAAATGTTTCACAAAATAGAACAAGCTTCCATCTGCTTACAAGTTTCACACGTTAATCAGAAGTCACTAAATTAACAGATAAAGCAGAGACAACAGGGAGACTGGGCCATTTCTTTGATCATTCATTCATTCATTGAGCTGATACTACTGAATACTTACTGTGTGCTTTCTAAGTACTGGGGATAAAGCAGTGGACAAATCAGACAGCTACCTGTTTTCACAAAGTTACATCCTAGTCGGGGAGACAGAAAATAAACAGGCAAATAAATAGAAACGTTTCAAACCAGGTAAGAGCTAGGAAGGAAATTTTTAAAATAATGAAATAGCATGACTAAGGGAAGAAAGAGGGTGGTCGAGGAGGGCCTCACCCAAACCGAGGCATCCGCCCAGAGGAAAGAGCAGAAAGAGCTACTTGTGCCAAGATCACGGACAACTCCAAAGACAAGGAAACAGCAAATACAAAGGTCCTGGGGCAAATGCGGGCTGGCATGTTCAAGGCGGGCGAGATGAGTGGACTGGGGCAGCAGTCTTCTGGGAGAGGGGTGTGGTGGTAAGGGATGTGGGCTGGGTCCCCTCTGGCACTGCTGGACACTGAGTGTGCAATGACAAGGCAAGGGAGGCGTGCGTGGGGAGGCGGGAGGCTGGGCGGATGAGGAGGGGGTTCCTACACCTCTCACACCAGCAAGGGCCAGCACCCTGCCCAACCTTCCACAAATGTCCACCGGTGTCCTGCCCAGGCGTCTGCACACAGTCTCACAGCCTGACAACAACGCTGTCCAGAAGAGGCATTTCCCCACCTTCCCGAAGGCAAAACCGCGGCAGAGCGAGGGTCAGTGCCTTGGTCAAGGTCGCGGGGACGCGACCCCGGGCCCCTGGGCACCCGGCGCAGGAGTGCAGATGTTCGCCCCACCTCCGGGAGGGATGGCGCCCGCAGACCCCACGGGCAGGTCGGCCGGGCCAGGCCGGGGAGCAGGCCCGCAGCCCGGAGCCGCTGACAGCCGGGCGGAAGGGGGCGCCTGCGGCATCCCCGAGCACAGGGGCGACGGCTGCGGCTGCCAGGGCCCCGCAGCCCCCGGCCCACCCCGAAACCCCGGCCGCGCGGTTCCCCCGCCGCCCCTCCCCGCGGGCCCGGCCCGAGCCGCCGCCGCCAGGCCTATCCCGCCCGCCGGGCTCACCTCGCCTCCCCGCCGCCGCGCCACGGGGAGAGGCCGGGCGGGCGGACTGGCGGCGCTGCGTGCTAGTCACTCCTGGCTCCGCGGCCCCGGCTCCGCCGCCGGCCCGCCCCGCTCCGCCGCCGCCGCCGCCGCCGCCGCCGCCGCAGTGGGTGTGAGGGGCGCCGGGGAGCTGCGACCCTTCCGGTCCCGCTCCCTTCTCCGCCGCTGCCGCCGCCGCGGCGCCCGGTCTGACCGACCCTCGGGCCGACCAATCAGCGCGCGGAGAGCGGAGCAGGCGCGGCCAATGGCGCCTGGGGGGCGGGCCGCTGGAGGTGGTGCGGGCGGGGCCGGGGGCCGGTTCGGGCGCCCGAGGTCCTGGGCCGGGGTTCCGTGGGTTCGACGCCTCCGGGCCTTTCAGTGGCGTCGGCCGAACGGCCATGGCGCTCGGGTGCGCGCCGTGCACGCGGTGAGCTGGAGACGCAGGCACTGCGCGTCCCACCAGCTGAGTCCGCTGTCCGCGCGAGGGGGCCGCAGCTCGGGGGAGAGAGTGGCCCGGAGGACCGGGAACCGGGCTGGAGGCGCGCGGGGCTCACACCGCGGGGTCCGCGGGGAGCCGGGCCTCGCCTACAGGTGCAGGCTCGTGGCAGCGAGGCGGCCTGGAGCAGCACGGGAGGCCGCCCGTTTCGGGGAGAGCCCGGGTCGATCGCGGGGAGAGGCCGGCCTGGCGTCCGGGAGCCCGGCGTGCTAGGGCCTGGGAGGCGGGGCTGGCCTTGTACTCGGTTGCTCGCTGCGGCGCCGCAGGAACGGGTCTGTGGGGGTGTGGGTGAGGCCAGAAGTCGGGTTGAAGAAGGGGAGGGGGTGCGAAGAGATGGCCGTGTGTAGACAGGTTACCCGATGGGTCGGTGACGCAGGAGGGGAGTGCGCTTGGTGGCGGGGTGACTTAGTTGACAACATTTAAAAATTGGGAGGTGCGGCAGGGCGCGGTGGCTCACTCCTGTAATCCCAGCACTTTGGGAGGTCGAGGCGGGTGGACCACCTGAGGTCAGGAGTTCGAGACCAGCCTGGCTAACCAGGTGAAATCTGTCCCTATTAAAAATACGAAACAATTAGCTGGGCGTGGTTGCGGGCGCCTGTAATCCTAGCTACTCGGGAGGCTGAGGTAGGAGAATCACTTAAACCCGAGAGGCGGAGGTTGCAGTGAGCCGAGATTGCGCCACTGCACTCCAACCTGGGCAACAGAGTGAGACTCTGTCTCAGAAAAAAAAAAAAAGGGAGGTGCTCAGTCAAGTCTCTGAGAGGGGTGGGGGGCGGGGCGAGGAGTCCCTTGCTCAGGGCCCCCTAGGGACTGGGACCCGTTGACTCTGAGTTGCTTTTGAGGCTGGATCAGGTACCAGCGGCCTTGGGGTCGTACAGGATGGGAGAGGCCGGGACTTGGGATGTTGCCAGATCTACGTTGAAAAGTGAAGCAGGAAGCGCGCCACCGAGGCTATGCACATGGGGAAAACCGCGGAGAGCCGGGCTTTGGGGACTGGAAGAGTGGGAACAGTGGTTGACAAATGGTGAGTGTGGGGTAGAACAGCAGTAACACAATACCAGTATCCACGGAGGGGCCAGGGCCAGCGTTGGGAGAAGGAACAGGACTCTGCAGATGGGGAGGGCAAGGGGCTGGGTGGTGTGAAGGGTGGTTGCAGACTTTGGGGAGGGCAGCTAGCCTGTGACCCAGGTTCCAAGGGCACTGAGGGCTGGGCCAGGCCGCTTGGAGGCACCAGAGCCTCAGAGGAGGGGTGGGGTAGAGGAACGGATCCAGCATGGTGTCCTCCTTGGCCACCAGAGGGAGTTTGCTAAATCTCAGCATGGCTCATCGCTGCTTGAAATTCTACCTCGCAGTGTGGCCTGCATTGAGGAGGGCCCACACCTGTCCCTACCTCAGACTCACCTGCCACCTGCCTCGGGTGCATGAGAGAAAACAGGAAATTGCCAGGATCAAGGATCATGGGAAAAGAGTAAAAGCCCAGCTATGAGAGCTGAGGTTCCACCAGGGAGCACTGATGGGTGCTTCTCCTCATTAGGAAGGCTGCGCGGTGGCTCACACTTGTAATCCCAGCACGTTGGGACACCGAGGGGGGTAGATTACCTGAGGTCAAGAGTTCGAGACCAGCCTGGCCAACATGGTGAAACGTCATCTCTACTAGAAATACAAAAATTAGCTGGGCGTGATGGTGGGTGCCTGTAATTCCAGCTATTCAGGAGGCCAAGGCAGGAGAATAACTTGAACCCAGGAGGCAGAGGTTGCAGTGAGCCGAGATTGCGCCACGGCACTCCAGCCTGGGCAACAGAGCAAAAACTCTGTCTCAAAAACAAAACAAACAAACTAAAAAAAAAAAAAAACAGGGGGACACCAATTTCAAGCACTGCAGGCCTAACTTCATAGCACTCACATCATGTCAAGTGAGTAACCAAAAATCAGTGTACATGTGTACACACCTATACATATCTCACCCTAAGTTTTCTGTAAGGGTTCTTTTTATTCCAGAGACACTGCTTTTTTTCTGGGTTATGAAATACAGTGAACATTTATGGACACAAAGCTGAGGTGACAGGGTGGGGATGGGGGCCTTGGAACAGCACCAAGAATGCTGGTTGAACCCTCCAAGTGACAAGATCCTGCCACAACATGTGTGAACCAGGTAGGACACGTGAGCATGTCTCACCTGACCTGGTCTGCGGTGGGGAGAAGCAATTGAGGGAGGCCTCCTGGGCGGGAGGAAGCTGTTGCTAAGGCTGCCCAGCAGGATATGTTGGGCCTGCGACTTAGGCAGAAAGGGCACTCAGGCCCAAATGTTCAGACGTGAGGACCTGCTTCCTGTGTTCAGGGAGCCACAAGTCACCTGGTCTTAGGGCAAGGTGAGGGGACTGGAGAGTTCTGAGGACCTTGAGGTAGATTGGCACTGCCAGGCATGTGGGCTGGCTTTAGCTCACTGATATGCCTTGTTTAGCCCAGAGAGGTTTTTTTTTAATTGATTAGTTGATTTAAGAAACATTTAAAAATTAGGAGGTGCTATTTTGAATATTTATCCTCTATGAAACTCATGTTCATACCTAATCTCCAGTGTGGCAGCACTGAGAGGTGGGGCCTCTGAGGGTGGTTGGGATTAATCTGATGGATTCATGGATTAAAGGGTTATCACCGAGTGGGACTGGTGGCTCCTTTAGAAGAGGAAGGAAGAGCGGAGCTGGCACGTGAGCATGCTCAGCCCCCTAGCCATGTGACACCTGGACCATCCTCAGGACTCTGCAGAGTCCCCACCAGCAAGAAGGTCGTCATCAGATGCAGCCACTCAACCTTGGACCTCTCAGCCCCCAGGGCTATAACAAATACATTCTTTTTTAAAGTCAATTACCCAGTTTCAGGTACTCTGTTGTAAGCAACAGAAACAAACTAAGACAAGAGCACGGCAGGGTGGAGGAGCTAGGGGTGCCTGGGGCATCGGGGACTTGTCCGGAGACCAGCTGTATGTGCAGCCACAGTGCCTACAGGTTTCTGTGGTCCTGATATCCCCCACCCTTGATTGGCCTGGATTCCAATCCGACTCATTTGTCAGCTGTGCTCCTTTGGGCAAGGGATTCACTTCTGCCTGCTTTGGTTCTGTAGGAAGTGGTGTGGAGAAGGAGGGAAGCAGGAAGAGCTAGGTGCAGCCCATGCAGCAGGGATGGTGTACGTCCTTATGCTGACTGGCCTCTGTCCCCTCAACACCTTGCCTGCCCTCCCCCCACTCCACTAACCCACATCTTCCCTTCTCCCCAACCCCTACAAGGACCCAGAGATGTGCTGAAGGGTGTACATCAGGGCTGCCCCGGCTGTGTGCTGTAGAAAGCTAAACTGCACTTAAACCAATGGGGATGTTTGTTGGGAGGTGCCTGTAACATCACACCCAGAGGAGGCGGGGGTAGAGCTGGCCTGGAAACCCTAGGGCCATGGAGGCCACCTCAGGCCCGAATGGAGTTTGACAACCCACAACGATGGACTCTGATGGTCCCCCGGACAGGGCTTCTATCCTGGGACTGGTCAGCCATGCTGGGGAGACTGGCTCACACGAGGCCATGCCAGGGAAGGGCAGAACTGGGAAAGGCAGAAGTCTGGAAGTTTCTTATATGGTGATGATTAGAATGAGGGCATGAGCTGGGGCACAGCTGAGGGTGTGGCACTGCATGGAAACAGGGTTATTTGGGCGCCGTATAACTGAATGTTGAACCCAGTGGCCCTTTGCCGCCCTCCTCCGGGAATCCCCCAGAGCACCAGCAGCTGGGCCCGTACTCGCAGGCAGGGAGCCAGCAAGCTGTTCTCCAGAAGTCTGACGAGCCCTAAAGGGAAGACCTGAGACATGAACATGATGACACGCCCCACCCCTGCCAGATTTCCCAGCAGGGAATCTTGCATCAACCAGCCCTACCATGTGCTTAGAACTTCCAGTCAGCCCACCTTGAATCTGAACAGACAGCTCAATGTCATATGGCTTAGAAAAGTAAGACAACTGCATCTTGAAAGAAACAGACTCTGTGGAGAAGGAAAATTCAAAAAATAAAAATAAAACTATTGTTGGCTTCAGAGAGAATGAAAACATATTACATCCTTAAAACAAGAGCCAGCCATTTAAAAATTGTTCAGCACAGGTGTATGCAACATGGCCTTGCTCTGTCAGCTGAGATGGCCCAGAAAGAATGACATCTCAGTAGCAGCCAACACACCCAGAGCCCAGATCTTCTGTAATGTCATTTGCCATGCAAGGAACCAGGGATCCCTGGAAAAATGGCTGATTCTAGGGCTAGGGCAGGGTATGGACAAGACAAACCTGGAGAATATTGTAGTGCGAGTACACACACACACACACACACACACACACACACACACAATGATGGGGCTATGCCAAAGAGACAAGAGTCAACTGAAAAAGCCTCCAGTGGCTATTGCTAGAACTATTGGAGCAACAAACTAACATAGTATTGGGTATGACTCAAAATATAAAATAAATATCTATGGTTCATACTAATAGAAATAACAAATGGGGAAGAATAGACAAGTTTGTGGCCGGGCACGGTGGCTCACGCCTGTAATCCCACACTTTGGGAGGCCGAGGCGGGCGGATCACGAGGTCAGGAGATCGAGACCATCCTGGCTAACACGGTGAAACTCCTTCTCTACTAAAAATACCAAAAACAATTAGCCGGGCGTGGTGGCGGCGCCTGTAGTCCCAGCTACTCGGGAGGCTGAGGCAGGAGAATGGCGTGAACCCAGGAGGCGGAGCTTGCAGTGAGCCGTGATGGCGCCACCGCACTCCAGCCTGGGAGACACAGTGAGACTACTTCTCAAAAAAAACAAAAACCTTTGTGCAGAAGAATTCCAAATTGTGTAGATACTCGTCTCTCGAGGAGGTGAAACATCACACCGTGCCCTTTAACTGTGGGCCAAGCTTAGTGACTTCCTTTCAGAGAGTACAATATGGAGGAGGAGGAAAATGAGAACCTTTACAGTGGAGAAACCTGGCTCCCACCTCCTCAGCCAGCTGATGAAGGCCGCACACCACACCGGTGATAAGATGTGGATAGTGTGCACCAATGATATGAAGGGATGAGAAAGGCACTTTCTTCTGTGGTGTTCCTCCCCAGAACCCAGAACCCCAGTCTAGCCATGAGTAAAGCGTTAACAAACCCAACAAAGGGACAATCCACAAAGCACCCACCAGGAGTCTTCAAAACTGTCAAGGTCATTAAAAACAAGTCTGAAAAACTCTCACAGCCAAGAGGAAACTAAGGAGGCATGTCTCAGAACAGAAAAAGGACATTAGATAAGAACTAAGGGAATACAGATAAAGTACAGACTTTAGGTAATTTTAAAAATATGTTATATAACAGCAGGGCGCAGTGGCTCACGCCTGTCATCCCAGCACTTTGGGAGGCTGAGGTGGGCGGATCACGAGGTCGAGATGGAGACCATCCTGGCCAACATGGTAAAACCCCGTCTCTACTAAAAATACAAAAACTAGCTGGGCGTGGTGGCGCATGCCTATAGTCCCAGCTACTTGGGAGACTGAAGCAGGAGAATCACTTGAACCTGGGAGGCAGAGCTTGCAGTGAGCCGAGATTGTGCCACTGCACTCCAGCCTGGCAACAGAGTGAGACTCCGTCTCAAAAATAATATACATATATATGTTTTATAGAGAGAGAGAGAGAGAGCAAAGAAAAACTCTTGAAAATTAAATCATATTGGCAGAAATGAAAAATCTTGGTAGCAGGTTGGGAGATAAAATTGAAGAGGTCTCTCAGTAGGGCAAAAAGACAACAAATGAATGAAAGAAAAGATAAGAAATTAGAGGCCAGTCCAGCAGCTTCACCCTGGGAAGAATAGACACTCCAGTGAGGACAGAGAAACAGAGAAATCCACAACAAAGTAATTCAAGAAAATTTCCTAGATCTGAAAGGCAGAAGTTACCAGACTCAATCAACCCGAAATGAAATGCGACTGTAGGCAACTTGTGGTATTTCAGAACACAGGAAACAAAAAGGAGACAAAAAGGTCACCTACAAAGACATCAGACTTTGGACTCCTCAGTAACAACACTGGGAACAAGACGATGAAGCAGTATCTTTAAAATTCTGCAGGGACATTTTTTTCTGACCTGGAATTGTATGTTTAGCTAAACCCTCTATCAAGTATAAATAAAAAAATCATTTCCACACTTGCAGATTCTCAAAAAACTTGCCTTCTGCCGTGGCCTGAATATTTGTGTTTCCCAAAGTTCATATGTTGCAATCCTAACCCCTGCCACATGTGATGTTATTAGGAAGGTGGGGCCTTTGGGAGGTGATGAGTGTGAGGGTGGAGCCCTTATTAATGGGATTAGTACATTTATCAAAGAGGTTCCAGAGAACTCCCTTGCCCCTTCTGCCGTGTGAGGACACAGCAAGAAGGTTGCTCTGTACAAACCAGGAAATGGACCCTCACCAAGACTCCACATCTGCCACTGCCTTGATCTCAGACTTGCTGGTCTTGAGAACTGTGAGAAATAAATGTCTGATTTTTATAAGGCACCAGGACTGTTATAGCAGCCCGAACTAAGACACCTCTCAAGCACCTTTTCTCAAGAAGAATGGGCTTCACCGGAACAAAAAAGGAAACTCAGAAGAAGGAAGACACACATACAGAAAACAGGGGCTCAGGCCGGCCACGGTGGCTCACGCTGTAATCCCAGCACTGTGGGAGGCCGAGGCAGGCGGATCACCAGATCAGGAGTTCGAGACCATCCTGGCTAACATGGTGAAACCCCGTCTCCACTAAAAATACAAAAATTGGCCGGGCGCGGTGGCTCACGCCTGTAATCCCAGCACTTTGGGAGGCTGAGGCGAGTGGATCACCTGAGGTCAGGAGTTTGAGACCAGCCTGGCCAACGTGGTGAAACCCCGTCTCCACTAAAAATACAAAAATTGGCCGGGTGCAGTGGCTCATGCCTGTAATCCCAGCACTTTGGGAGGCCGAGGCAGGCGGATCACTTGAGGTCAGGAGTTCGAGACCAGCCTGACCAACATGGAGAAACCCTGTCTCCACTAAAAATACAAAAATTGGTCAGGTGCAATGGCTCACGCCTGTAATCCCAGCACTTTGGGAGGCCGAGGTGGGCGGATCATGAGGTCAAGAGATTGAGACCATCCTGGCCAACATAGTGAAACCCCGTGTCTTCTGAAAACACAAAAATTAGCTGGGCATGGTGGCGGGCACCTGTAGTCCCAGCTACTTGGGAGGCTGAGGCAGGAGAATCACTTGAACCTGGGAGGTGGAGGTGGCAGTCAGCCGAGATTGCACCGCTGCACTCCAGCCTGGGCAACAGAGTGAGACTCTGTCGAAAACAAAGACAAAGACAAAAACAAAAACAAAAAAACCCAGGAACCCAACACAGAAGACATGGCCTGGGAGGCCCATGGAGGGTGGCGAGAAGTGACCCTGGGGTGATGGCTCTGCACCAGACGTGGAGGGCGACTGAGCCGTACTGAGCAGTGTGATCCATGGGTGAACGATCTTCACAAGGCCCCACCTCCATCAGGCCAGCTGTAGCCCGGGGTCAGAACACCCAGGAGAGCCTGGCCTAGTTTCTCGGCAGTACTTGGCTTGGCCATGTGCCGATGAGGGGCGCTCCCATCCTCTGCTGAGGACACACAACACTCACAGAAGTTCCCAGCTTTCCCCCCACAGAGAGCTAAAGGCAGGCCGTGGTGAGCTTAGAAGCAGGATGTACAGGGCAGCCCCCTCCCTCTGACTGTATTTCTGCTGCAGATCCAGCGCCTGGTCCCCACCTTGGCCCTGCCAGGTGCCTGACTGTGCTGAGCCCAAGATTCCCTCGAGACCTTGCTCACGACTTCCCCAGGAGGGGCCTTGTCAGCTCCCAGAGAAGCAGGAGTCAGACCACAACCTGGAGACTGATCTGCTCGCCTCCGGGAGCCTCCATCCAGCGGGGGCAGTGCCGCCCTCTCCTTGCACACCCAGTGTGCACTCGCCCTCCACTTTCGAACTAGACAGGGTATTTGGGGATAGATACACAGGTGGAACTATAAAGAAAAGCAAGGGAACAATTAGCACAAAAGTCAGAATGGCCATCACCTCTTGGGCATAAGGATGAAAGACACTTTCTAGGTCTTGTCCGGAGAAAAATGTTCCAGCTAGTTTGTAGTCTCCTAATCTTGGAGGTTGTATTGGTCATGGATTGATCAGTAGGACAGAAACCATTCTAGCCATTTCCCTGGGACTGACCCAGGGCCTGGAGGACAGAAGTCAGGAAAAGCCCCCACAGCGCGCGGGTCCTGCCAGCTCTCCAGAGTGGGGATTTTAGAGGAGCCACAGGAAACCTCTGCTCATGGTCACCACTGCCTGGGATGCTGAGGTGGGTGCGTTTTGGGCAGCACCCAAGGGCTGTAGCAGAACCCTCCATTTGCGGAAGCCACATTTCTGTCTACTTCTGCCAGAGAGAAATACAAAAGGGTTTCTGCCACTCAGCTGTTTTCCAGGTCTCCCATGAATGCCTCTCGCTGGTGGACAACCTGGAAATGTAGTTCCCAGGTTTCCAGCCCCTGTGATACACGTGAGGGCAGAGGAGGGGATGGAAATTTGCTGAGTGGCCCGTAGGTAATCCTGAACAGAGTTTAATGAGATACTAGTGCGGCACACATCCGTTGTCATGGAGACATCATTCAGGGTGTGTGTGATAGCACTTACGTAGGCAGCCTAAGTTCCGACTTCACAGACTTCAGAACTTTCTGGCTCTCAATCTTCTTGTCTGATTGTATTAACGAAACCAGGGACTGTAATAGGTTAATTGGGGGAAAAAATACAAATTGGAGAGTTTCAGCCCTCTGTGCTGTCTCCAGGTTCTGGCCAACCCCTTCCAGGTTCAGTGGCCCCTCTGCTGAGTCCCAAATCTCTTGCATTTGTTGTATCCTAGAAAACAGCCCTCCTTTTCCTACTAGAAACCCATAGGTCTCAGGTGTGGAAGAGGCCAATGGTTACTAACAAACAGGGCTGCCCCTCCAAACACGGCCGAGCTCCTGCACAGTCCTCAAAATCCAAAGTACACAAAAAGAATGAGGTTAACAAAATGCAAACACACACACAAAATTGTATGTTCTTTATTGTCCTAAAATTGCATAGTACTTTGATTGTGCACGCTTTTAAATCGAGAGCAGAGTCGCCCACTTGAAACTACTCTCTTGCATGGGATATTTCAAGCTGTTTTACTATATGGGCAAGGAGCAGGGACCAAAATGCTGCCTGGGCCTAAAAAGAGCTGTGATCAGATTCAACAGAAGTTGGAGAGGGGGAGGGATCTGGGCCACACACGAGAAAAAAGTGTGGAAGAAGGTTGAGATTTCAACTGGACTTATAGGAAGCACAGATGGGTGCTGGAGGGGCTTCATGGATGTCAGGGAACAGGATTCAGGAGCAGCCTAGACAGGAAGGAAAAGGAGAAAGGAGTCCAGAGGGCCATGCCTTGTGCTCACATCTGAGATGAATGCCACCTGCCAGGGGCAAGCCTGGAGACAGCGCACGGGTAGCCAGGATGAACAGTTTGGGTGTTACCACGGCTACGGAAAGCCACATACTAGAAAAATAACTTAAAAGCTATACAATCGTCATTATAAATATTTTGTCTTCTAAAACTAACTCTAGTGTTGGTTATAAAAGGTTCACAGTTACTCTGAAGAGAGCTGTATCTCTATTGCACAGTAGTGGAGAAGTCTGCTCTGGTCCCCATGTGTAAACAATGATTCCCTTCTCCGCTGGCGACTTCAGGACACAGAGAAACAGTATCTGCTGTAAGCAAAAGCACTTGGGTAGAAGGCACGTGGAAGCTGTCAAACTCTATAGGAGCACGCAGAACATGTGGGATGCCCACTTCTCTTCCCATGTCGCATCCCTGCTGTTGGGACAGGTCTGGAATCAGAGGAAAGGTGGTGATGGTCTTGTCACGGTCTCATCCTCATTCCACAGTTACAGACTTGGCCAGATTTCTGGGGAAGTCAACCTTAAACGAAAAAAAGTGGCTGTTCAGGACCCCGAAGATCTCAGCAACATGCTACCCCTCAAAGACAATTTTCAGAGTGCTTAAAAACAAGGAGACAGACGTTCACCATAGTCACCAACCTAGAGACCTGCATCTTGGAAGTAGATTCCTTAGTCCAGAAGCTTCATTTAACTGTATAAGGTTTAGTTAGTCCCTCAATAAACATTTATTGTGTACCTGATGTGTGTCACGATCTGTTAACATGATTTAAAGAATATGGTTCATGCTTTTAAACACCATGATTTAAAGAATATGGTTCATGCTTTTAAACACAGGTAACTTGATGTATACCGTTAAAAACTCACTTTTCTTGTAAGAATATATATGAATTTCATGTGACTAATTCATTTAGGGTGGAGTGGGAAGGAAATATAGGAATGGGTCATCAGTAGGCTTCTACTGGGCCGGGCGCAGTAGCTCACGCCTGTAATCCCAGCACTTTGGGAGGCCGAGGTGGGTGGATCATCAGGTCAGGAGTTCGAGACCAGCCTGACAAACATGGTGAAACCCCGTCTCTACTAAAAATACAAAAAAATTAGCTGGGAATGGTGGCGCGCCTGTAGTCCCAACTACTCAGGAGGCTGAGGCGGAGAATCGCATGAACCCGGGAGGCAGAGGTTGCAGTGAGCCGAGATTGCGCCACTGCACTCCAGCCTGGGTGACAGAGCGAGACTCTGTCTCAAAAAAAAAAAAAAAAAAAAAAGTAGGCTTCTACTGTATCTGGTATCTGCAATGTCTTACATTTAGATATTTTAAAAGATGAAACACATATGAAAACATGTTAGCAAATGTCAGCTCTGGATGATATGTACATATTCAGGTACTCATTATATTCTTTATGTATTCTTCATTATATTCTTTATGTTATGTATCTTTAAAAGCTTCAAAATAAAATTGTAATAAAACTTTTATTTCTTTGTACTATGAACTGTGTGTTCTTACTTGCTGTGAGATAATAAATTGGTTCTTTTCTGGAACATAATTTGGCAATATATGTTAGGAGTCCAAAATGTTACATCATAGCTCATTTGTTAGATTAAGGACAAATTTTTTTTTTTTTTTTTTTTTTTGAGACAGAGTCTCGCTCTGTCGCCCAGGCTGGAGTGCAGTGGCGTGATCTCAGCTCACTGCAAGCTCTACCTCCTGGAGTTCACGCTATTCTCCTGCCTCAGCCTTCCGAGTAGCTGGGACTACAGGCACCCGCCACCAAGCCCAGCTAATTTTTTGTATTTTTAGTAGAGATGGGGTTTCACCATTTTAGCCAGGATGGTCTCGATCTCCTGACCTTGTGATCCACCCACCTCGGCCTCCCAAAGTGCTGGAATTACAGGCGTGAGCCACCGTGCCCGGCCAGGACAAATCTTAAATGTGGGACAACATTGTATATACAAAGATGTTCACTGCTGTGTTATTTATGAAGACAAAAAACTGGGAACAGCTTAAATAGTAGAAGATTGGCTAAGTAAACATTAAGAAAATCATGTTATAAGATTGTGGTGGAATATTATGTAATGATTAAATGCTACATATAACAAGCTCATAAAGATGTAAGAAAATACTTGCGGCCGGGCGCGGTGGCTCAAGCCTGTAATCCCAGCACTTTGGGAGGCCGAGACGGGCGGATCACGAGGTCAGGAGATCGAGACCATCCTGGCGAACACGGTGAAACCCCGTCTCTACTAAAAAATACAAAAAACTAGCCGGGCGAGGCGGCGGGCGCCTGTAGTCCCAGCTACTCGGGAGGCTGAGGCAGGAGAATGGCGTAAACCCGGGGGGCGGAGCTTGCAGTGAGCTGAGATCCGGCCACTGCACTCCAGCCCGGGCGACAGAGCCAGACTCCGTCTCAAAAAAAAAAAAAAAAAAAAAAAAAAAAAAAAAAAAAAAAAAAGAAAATACTTGCAATATAACAATAAAAGGAAGATGCAAACATTTTATCCTTGACATAATATTAAATAATATTTTTAAAAAAAATTCACATGCACAGGAAAAACCTAGACTAAAATACTACATTTGCTAATTGGCACTGCCTCTGGGTGATTAGGTTGTTTCCGGTTTTTTGTTTTGAAACAGAGTCTCACCCTGCTGCCCACCCTGTGCAGTGGCGTAATCCTAGCTCACTGAAGCCTTGAACTCCTGAGCGCAAGTGATCCTTCCACCTCAGCCCCACAAGTAGCTGGAACTCCAGGCACATACATCAGGCTAATTATAAAAAATTTTTTTATACAGGCAGGGTCTTGCTATATTGCCTAGATTGGTCTCAAACTCCTGGCCTCAGGCAATACTTCCACCTTGACCTCCCAAAGTGTTGGGATTACAGGCGTGAGCTGCCTCACCTGGCCAGGTTATAGGTTAGTGCCATGATCAGAAGATACATTTTGCAGTTTCCAGCTTGTTTTGGGGGGCGGGAGGTGGTATAAGCTACTTTAAAAAGAAAGCTATTTTAGGCCAGGCGTGGTGGCTCACGCCTGTAATCCCAGCACTTTGGGAGGCCAAGGTGGGCAGATCACGAGGTCAGGAGATCAAGACCATCCTGGCTAACACAGTGAAACCCTGTCTCTACTAAAAATACAAAAACATTAGCCAGGTGAGGTGGCGGGCGCCTGTAGTCCCAGCTACTTGGGAGGCTGAGGCAGGAGAATGGCGTGAACCTGGGAGGTGGAGCTTGCAGTGAGCCAAGATTGTGCCACTGCACTCCAGCCTGGGCGACAGAGCGAGACTCCGTCTCAAAAAAAAAGAAAAGAAAAAGAAAGCTACTTTAAATAAAATTACTTATTCTATGACTATTTAAGTATTTAAAGAACACAAAGGAACTTTGGGGCTATGTCTCTCCTCTCTGCTGTTAGGTGCGGTTTTTAGACGTACGTCATATCCTCGGAGCACAGCCAGGTGGAAGGACAGCAGCTGCAGCGGAACCACGCTCAGGATGCCCTGGAGGCAGTCCACAGTGGGAGGCAGCTCGATTGTCTTATACGCAAACTTGGAACTTTCAGTATCGTCCTTGGAGCACAGTATAATGGGGCGACCCTGGAGCAGAGAAATAGGATCATAAAATAGATCGTCTCTGAAAGCAGCAATCCCGGATGCATGCGGAGGATCTGGAAGCTACAGGACCGTGATGAGAACAGTCCTCTTTTGCATTTGCTGGAATCCTGGGTGAGGTGGTACATGTGGGACACAAATGCTTGGAAACGATAAAGTGTCTGAGGCTTTTTGGTGGGTTTCTTCCCCTTCCCTGAGAAGGAGACGCCACCCTGCTGCATCATGCGGCACCCATTTGTGCCTTGCCGAGCGCAGGGCAGACTCACTCCTAAGTCTGTGGGGCTCGTAGTCTAGCGGTGGAAAATAAAAACCTAGACAAGGACACCAAGAAATAAAGATGAATTCCAAAGACATGCCACCAAGGCAAGGAAACAGGATAATGTGATTGGGAGACGGGTGAGGTCTCCGAAGCTCTCTCAGAAACAGGAGACATTTGGATTGAGCCCTAAATGATGAGGCCAACTCTCGGCAGAGCATTCTGTGGGAAAGGCGTTCCAGACAGCAGGAACAGCCAGCGCAGGCCTGGAGGCGGGTGTGGGCGCAGCGTGAGTGGGAAGCAGAAGGAAAGCTGGAGTGCCTGGAACTCACTGAAGCAGGAGGAAAGGGCCAGATAACGCAGGACAAAAAGGCAGGTTTTTGTTTTCCACCACTGGACTACGAGCCCCTCTAGACTTAGGAGTGGGTCTGCCCTGCTCTCGGCAAGGCACAAATGGGGGTGCCAAATGGTGCAGCAGGATGGCGATCTCCTTACCAGGGAAGGCTCACCTGTGGCTTGACGGGAAGGTATGGGAGGGTTTTAAGTGGGGAAAGGATGCAGTTGTGTTTTATCCCCTCACACTGACCTCTGTGCTGAGCCAGGGGTGGTGACATCTGGATGGGGCACCTTGTTGGATTTCACCTCCCTGAAACTTCATGAACTCTGCCCTCCTACCTCAGGGCAGCTGCTGTGCACAAAGCATTTGGTTGGTCTTTGTGGCTGGTTCCAGGAAGGAGCTCCCAGCCTCTGGACCTTCCCATGTGACAGAAGCGTCTTCGTTATTTATGGGAGGTCTCTTGGACTATACCTGACTGTATGCTAAGGTGACGACTCGTGGTGGGCCTGCAGATGGTCCCAGGATGGGGTCTCGCCCTGCCAGAAAGCCAGCCACATGATTAGAGGGGTGCGGCTTTGAGACATGAGCCTGTCAGCCTGATCTCCCAACCTCCAAGGACACAAGTGGGGCTGGCAGCTGAGTTCAATCACATGGCCGATGGTTCACTCTGTCCTGCCTACTTAATAAAACCACAATACAAACTCCGGACACTGAAGCTAGCAGCTCAGGGGAGCTCCCTGGAGACACACAGTGACGTGCCGGGAGGGTGACACATCCTGAGGACACAAACTTCACATTTGGGGCCCTCAAACTATGGGTCCCTTGTTTGGGGTTGGCTGTGATTTTTATAATAAAACTGTAATAGGATAGTGATTTCCTGAGCTCTCTGAGTCATTCTAGAAAATTATTGAACTTGAGGGGAGAGTGGGAATCCCTGGATTCATAGTCAGTTGCTCAGAAGTGCGGGTGGTTCCCTGGCTTGCGACAGGTGCCTGAATCGAGGGCAGTCTTTGGAAAGCTGTGCCCCTGCCCTGTGAGATCTGGGCTAACTCCAGGTAGTTCGCGTCAGAGCTGCCTGGCCGCAGAACGGGGAAACCCTGCCCCGGGGATCTCCACCAGGAGCCCCTCCCCCGAGCTCCAGGCCAGCATCCGGCGCTGCTCACGGCAGTGTGGGACCCCGGGCCCCGCCCAAGAGCTGTGTGGGACAGCTGCAGGCTGACCAGTTCCTTTCCAAGGGTGTGCACTCCTCACAAGGGGGCCCGGGGAGGGTGTGCGCTCACAGCCACGCGCTGGCCAGACCATCCATCGCTGGTACTGGCAGACAGTGGTGAGGTGGGCATGCGTGCAGAAAAGCAGGAGAGAGCTGCGCAGTCCGGTGGAGAGCCCTCACCTGGCGGGCCGTGACTTGCTGCAGGGCATTCTGGCATTTGGCAAAGCAAGGATCCTTCATGATGACCATGATGACTGGCATCTGCTTGTCAATCAGTGCCAGGGGCCCGTGCTTCAGCTCCCCAGCCAGAATGCCTTCTGAGTGCATGTAGGTGATCTCTTTAATTTTCTGGAAAGAGGAGGTGAGATCAGAGTCACTCTGGGCAGATGGGGCAGGAGCAGATCAACCAGAGGGGAAGAAGGGGAACCAGGGGAGGATGACTCCGGAAGGCAGAGAGCCAAGGGTTGCAAGGCAGACAGATGCCTGGAGTGGTTGACAGCACTGAGGACACCCAGCAAGGGCCTGGGGAGAGGCCTGGTTACCATCCAGGGCATGCACCAGACCAGGACACAACCTCTGTGTCCCCACACCAGCCCCGGGCACTGCTCCTCTGTCTCTCTCCAGTCCCATGCACAGCCACCCCTTAGGACAGACAAGTCGGAGTCAGCCTAGCTCGCCCTCTTCTCCTCCCTAGTCAGCCACATTTATCACGATGGCATTGTATTCTGCGTAGCTATACCTTCAATTAATGATCTGATTAAGCATTCGCCCATTAATAACTTCTAAAGAGTGGTTCCACGCAAAATCGCACAAACTGGGGTGTTATTTGCATTAATTTTTTTCCTATATTCAGGTAGATCCATCTGTATTCAGTTACCACAGATCCACGTCATTGAAATGGTGAGACAGTTGAATAAATCATCTCTTGACTCCTGCCAGCACTGTTGATTTGGGTCAGGGCAATGCTGTAAGGAGTGTGGCTCCACTCTGGAGGCTGCCGACAGCTGCAGGGCCGGCCTTCCAGTGACCAGAGGACCACTGGCTTGTGCCAGCAGCCACCTAAATGCTTCTTTCTTCACCAGACTCATGTGGCGGCATGGCTGAAATGTGCACCTTTCACCAGTACATTCAGCCGCTGCAGCTGAGCCCCCCACCCATGAGGCAGAGTCATCTGGGGGCTGTCAGTGCACCCCAGGCCTTGTCTCTACTGCACCCCAAGAAGCAGCACCTGCCTGTCCTCAGCGTCCCATACCAGGAGTCAGAATCTCCAGGGGGCGGGTGCAGGAGATGGAGCTCACTGTGGTCAGCCCAGCACTCCCCACCAAGACCAAGAAAATCAATGCTGAATGTTGCCGGTGACCACTTGCAACCGGCATTGTCTTATTTCCTTATTTCCTTCCTTCCTTCCTTCCTTCCTTCCTTCCTTCCTTCCTTCCTTCCTTCCTTCCTTCCTTCCTTC
>NC_037673.1:176532956-176546958 GCF_003255815.1 Theropithecus gelada
TTCCTTCCTTCTTTCCCTCCCTCCCTCCCTCTCTCTCTCTCTCTTTCTTTTTCTTTCTTTCTTGAGATGGGAGTCTCATTCTGTCACCCAGGCTGGAGTTCAGTGGCACGATCTTGGCTCACTGCAACCTCCTCCTCTTGGGTTCAAGTTATTCTCCTCCCTCAGCCTCCCATGTAGCTGGGATTACAGGCATGCACCACCATACCCAGCTAAGCTTTGTATTTTTAGTAGAGATGGGCTTTCACCATGTTGTCTAGACTGGTCTCGAACTCCTGACCTCAAATGACCTGACTGCCTTGGCCTTCCAAAGTGCTTGGATTACAGGCATGGGCCACTGCACCAGCCTAGCATTGTCTTTCAAATGGGGGTGGTGGGGAGGAGATGGGAGAGGACAGCAGCCCAGCTGGGCCATGGTTAATGCCCTCATCTTGATGGTCAGTGCAGCCTCACCTGGAGCGCTGTCCCTGTTACCTGGGCTGAGCCTCTGCTCCGTGCACGGCACGCTGACAGTGAGAGGGCAAACCCGAGATGCAGGGCCCTGCCCGGTTCTCTGCCCACCCTCTGGGCAGCCCTGTGGCCCTGGCACCTTGTCCCTGCCCCATCAGCTTTCTCTTTGCTGGTGTGGATCTTTATTGCTGCAGGCGGCAAACGGCCTGTCATCCATTTTTGAAAAAGCAGGGCCCTCAAAGTTTATTCCTGCAGGATCTCGAACTCCCCTTGGGAGTTTGAGGGGTAACAAGGAAACTCTGTGGAGAACCCCCCTCGCAGTTTTGGTGGTGGCGGAAAAAAGCAAAAGCCCCACAGACTCGGTCCCCATGGACTCAGGTCTGATTCGGGTCCTCTACGTCACCTTGAGTGAGATAGTTAAGCTTTTGGAGGCTTTGTTTCCTCCTGGATGAGAGGCGAATAGCAACCGCCAGCCTCTCCTAAGAAGCTCATGAGGCGTAAGTGAGCTGTTCCAATTGGGCCCTGGCAGTGGCTGGAGAGCTGAAGGGGCACACCCCAGGCACCTGTCCCTTTCTCCTCAGTAGATTGGGAGCTCCCTGGGGCAGGCACCTGCCTCACCCATCTCTGTGTGCCCAGGGCTAGAAACCTGGTGGAGAGCTGGTGCTTAGCATAAGCTCACAGGAGTGGTCAAGGGGTCCTTAGACCCGGCCCTCCCCAAGCCCAACGCCCTGCCCTCCTTCCCGCTGGTTCCTCCAGGTCTCCTGTGACTGTCCTCCTGGGGGTGGGGGCCGGGGGTGGGGGCTCACCAGGGCTCCCTCCAGGCAGGTGGCGTAGTTGTAGCCCCGCCCCATCACCAGCAGTGACCTCTGCGTGTACAGCTCCAGGGCTAAGTCGTGGATCTTCTCCTCCAGTGACAGCACCTCCTTGATCAGCTCTAGGCCATGCACGGAGCAGAGGGAGAAAACCAGTCATGCCGATTTTAGAGCGATATTCATGAAAACAAATGCTGGGGTTTAAGAGGAGGTTTTGAAACCCACATCACTTAGTACACTTTGCTTCCTTGCATTCGTTTAAAACAGATTACAGGAAAGAAATAACTCGGGCTCCTGGCCAGGATTTTGTCAGGGTGGGGATTTGTACTGTGCGAGTACTTTCTTGAGCACCAACAAGGTAGGCAGGGAAGTATCATTTCTCACTCCATGTTATAGGTAAGACAACTGAGGCTCAGAGAGGCAAACTCACCCACTGGAGACAGAGCTGACACCACCAGTTAACACCCCTCTTTCCTGCTGTGTCTCAAGACAAGGCCCCCGTAAGTGGGACCACCAGTTCTCCAACTGTTTGGTCTCAGGACTCCTTTACGCTCTTGAAAATTATTGCAAGTCCCTCAAACTATTGCACATCCCTAAGAGCCTTTGTTTTTGAGTTAAATCTGTCAACATTTACCAGATTAGAAAATAACACTGAGGGCCGGGCACGGTGGCTCAGGCCTGTAATCCCAGCACCTTGGGAGGCCGAGGCAGGCAGATCACGAGGTCAGGAGATAGAGAACATCCTGATTAACACGGTGAAACCTCGTCTCTACTAAAAATACAAAAAATTAGCCGGGTGTGGTGGTGGGCACCTATAGTCCCAGTTACTTGGGAGGCTGAGCGGAGAATGGCGTGAACCCAGGAGGCAGAGGTTGCAGTAAGCTGAGATTGTGCCACTGCACTCCAGCCTGGGCGACAGAGCCAGACTCTGTCAGGAAAAAAAAAAAAAAAAAAAAAAAAAGGAAGGAAGGAAGGAAATACCAATGAGAAATTTAAAAATATTCACTTAAAAATAACAACACTAAATCTATTACATTACTACATTTTCAACAAGAATTAGTGAGAAGAGTGGTACTGTTTTTTGTTCTTGCAAAACTTTTTAGTGTCTGTTTTTTTAATAAAAGACTGTTGACTCTTATATCTGCTTTCACATTCAATCTGTGGTGATACGTTCTTTTGGTTGAAGTATAAAAATAAAATTCAGCCTACAAATACAGATTTGTAGTTGGAAAAGCAAGGAGTATTTAAATTATTTTTCAAATAATTGTGAATGTTGTTCTTTGACACCACAGTACATCGAACTTGAGAAACAGTAGGCTCTTGAAAGGGTAGGTGCCAATATAGAATCCGAAATCCTATCAATAAACTTTTTCTACTTTGTTATGTTAAAATTTATTGTTCTGTCTTATGCTTTTAAATGGAACATTTACAAGTGCATAATTTTGTGACATCATGAACTGGCCACAAAGGTATGTAAATCTTCTTAAAATGGACACATTTTATTATAAAATTTTTTTAACAATCACCTTGTTGAAGTCACCTTGATCTTATCAGAGAAGTCTTTTGTTTTTTTTGAGACAGTTTCACTCTGTCATCCAGCCTGGGGTGCAGTGGCGCGATCTTGGCTCACTGCAACCTCTGCTGCCCAGTTTCAGGTGATTCTGCTGCCTCAGCCTCCTGAATAGCTGGGATTACAGGTGCCTGTCACCGCACCCAGCTAATTTTTTTTTTTTTTTTTTTTTGTATTTTTAGTAGAGACAGGGTTTCACCATCTTGGATAGGCTGGTCTTGAACTCCTGACCTTGTGATCCACCTGCCTCGGCCTCCCAAAGTGCTGGGATTACAGGCATGAGCCACCGTGCCCGGCCCTAGAGAAGTCTTTAAATGTTGGGAACTGGTGAAGCTCATGGTAACAGAGGACTAACACTCAGAGTTTTGCTTGGGAGCTCAAAGTTTATCACTGGCAACACATACCATGGGTTGCTTCTACTGGTGCGTCCGCTGATTGTTCATTTCGAGAAAATGTCTACCGAACACCAAAATCAGCTTGCTATTCAATGGCATGGCTGCTTCTCTTGAGACAAGCACCATTCTTCACTGTACAGCAGAAAGGCCTTTTTTTCCCCACCAGATAGAGTTTTGCTCTTCTTGCCCAGACTGGAGTGCAATGGCGCAGTCTCAGCTCATTGCAACCTCCACTTCCCAGGTTCAAGTAATTCTCCTGACTCAGCCTCCCAAGTAGCTGGGATTAAAGGCACGCACCACCACACCTGGCTATCTTTAGTAGAGATGGGGTTTCACTGTGTTGGTCAGGCTGGTCTCGAACTCCTGACCTCAGGTGATCTGCCCGCCTTGGCCTCCCAAAGTGCTGGGGTTATAGGCGTGAGCCACCGCACCCGGCCTCAGTAGAAAGGTTTTATGCATACTCTCCATTTCATTATAAAGAATACTAAAAAGAGTTGCAATTTACAGACCAATAATTTTTACCACCTCATCAAGGACATTCCTCTTTTTTTTTTTTTTTTTTTGAGACAGAGTCTCGCTTGTAGCCCAGGCTGGAGTGCAGTGGTACCATCTCGACTCACTGCAAGCTCTGCCTTCTGGGTTCACGCCATTTTCCTGCCTCAGCCTCCCGAGTAGCTGGGACTACAGGCGCCCGCCACCACGCCTGGCTCATTTTTTGTATTTTTAGTAGAGACGGGGTTTCACTGTGTTAGCCAGGATGGTCTCGATCTCCTGACCTTGTGATCTGCCTGCCTAGGGCTCCCAAAGTGCTGGGATTACAGGCGTGAGCCACTGCGCCTGGATGTCAAGGCCATTCTTAAGGGAAACTGGCTGTGTGCTGGTGAGGGACACAATGACCAGTAGGCCTTCTAGTGTGCTGGGTACCAGGCACAGCCAACACTGCCTTTGCAAATGTGGATACAGGCAAAAAATAAAAAGAGATTTGCTGTAAAAAATATATTGCTATATTACTATGTGAACAGTTTTGCTTAAAGGGCTTTGCAGACACCCAGGACCTGTAGACCACATCTGGAGAACCGCTGACTCAGACGTCAGAACTGGGTCCTGTTTTGCATGGTTATGACCTGGCTTAAAGGAAGAATGCTGGCCGGGCGCGGTGGCTCAAGCCTGTAATCCCAGCACTTTGGGAGGCCGAGGCGGGTGGATCACGAGGTCAGGAGATCGAGACTATCCTGGCTAACATGGTGAAACCCCGTCTCTACTAAAAAAAAATACAAAAAAACTAGCCGGGCGTGGTGGCGGGCGCCTGTAGTCCCAGCTACTTGGAGGCTGAGGCGGGAGAATGGCGTGAACCCGGGAGGTGGAGCTTGCAGTGAGCCGAGATCGCGCCACTGCACTCCAGCCTGGGCGACAGAGCGAGACTCCGTCTCAAAAAAAAAAAAAAAAAAAAAAAAAAAGGAAGAATGCTCTTCTCAGAAATAAACCTTCAGCATGCTGTCTCGGCCAGTGTCAGGCCCCAAGGGCCTGGAATTGACCGTTCTCTATGGTGGCCCTTCCCCCACTGCCTGCTCTGGGGTTTGGCCCCGGCTCCCAGAGAGGCTCCAGTGCCCACTCTGTCTCTGGGAGGGCACCCCCCGAAGCCCCGTGATGTCCTGTCCGCAGTGAGCACTCCACGCCAGCCTGGGGCAAGGCTCGACTCGTCTCCACCTCTCAGGCCTGCACAGAGGTCTCTCTCCTACTCTGGCATGTGAGTGACTGAAGGACGTGAGCCGCTGCTTATCTTGGCAGGGCAGGGATGGCACGCGGGGCAGGGCATGGCACTGGTTCTTAATGTATGTGTGGTGGATGAATGAAGAAAAGGGAGGCCGTGGTCCCCAAGAAGGTCATGATTTAGTGCAACAGACACTGTACCTCACCAGCTACAACAGCTGGGGCTGTGCTGCTGGCCAGCAAATGGAGAAAGTGTGGTGGGGTTGCCAAGGAGTGCCTGGCATAGGAAGGGCCTGAGGCCATTTGCTCTTTCTCGGGTACTTACTGAGCACCTACTGTATGCCTGCCCGTGCTGGACACCAGCTATCCAGCGGCGGCTCTGGCAGACAGGGCTGTGTGTTCGCGGAGCTGACATGTCAGCTGGGGGAGACAGGCCAGTCAACAGTTAACAGGGAATGACCTCCGGTCATGAGGTGTGTTATAAAGAAAGTAAACAGGCTAATGTTTCAGAGTGCTGGGGCTGGGGCCTCAGCGTGGCCAGGGAGGGTCTCAGGAGGTGACATTTGAGCTGAGGTTTCGGAGATGAGAAGCTGTCGGCTGTATGCAGAGCAGGAGGAAGATGGTTCAGCAGAGGAAACAGCCAGTGCGAAGGCCCTGCGGTGAGAAAGAGCTGAGCACCACTGAGGACCAGGGAGGCAGGGAGGCAGCGCCGGGTCGGGCCAGGGGCCGAGCAGCATGAGGACAGAGGCAGCAAGGCCTCCAGGAGGGAGCTGGGGTGGCTAGAAAGTTTTAGGAGGAGGGAGAAATGAACAACATCCTGTACAGGCGAGAGTCAACAGAGAGTGGCCAGCAACAGTCCACTAGATCTGAAAACATGGAAAGCTGAATTCTAGAACATACCAGGTAAAGATCTCAAGCCACGGATGATCTCTTGCCTCCTGTTTTGTAGTGAAATTCGGTCTTCAGACATCATCAAACCAAACATCACCAGAGAGATGAACTGACTGGTATAAGCCTGTGCACAAAGAAGGAGGTGGCAAGGACCTTATTTTCACTTTTAAGTCAACTTTATTTTACTTTTTGAGACAGGGTCTACCTGTTGCTCACGCCAGAGTGCAGTGGCGAGATCACGGCTCACTGCAGCCTCTCCCTCCTCAACTGATTCTCCCACCTCAGCCTCCTGAGTAACTGGGACTACAGGCGCCACCACCCTGCCCAGTTAATTTACAGGAGCCACCACCCTGCCCAGTTAATTTTTAGGTTTTACTTATTTATTTATTTATATTTTGTTTTTGAGACAAAGTCTTGCCCTGTCGCCCAGGCTGCAGTGCAGTGGCACGATCTCGGCTCACGGCAACCTCCACCTCCCAGGTTCAAGCGATTCTCCTGCCTCAGCCTCCCGAGTAGCTGGGATTACAGGTATGAGCCACCACACCTGACTAATTTTTGTATTTTTAGTAGAGATGGGGTTTCATCATGTTGGCCAGGCTGGTCTCAAACTCCCGACCTCAGGTGATCTGCCCGTGTCAGCCTCCCAAAGTGCTGGGATTACAGGCGTGAGTCACCGCACCTGGCCTAAGTTTTACTTTTGAAGGGATGGGGTTGCCCGGGGCGGTCTGGAACTCCTGGGCTCAAGGGATGCTCCAGCCTCGGCCTCCCACAGTGCTGGGATTCCAGGTGGGAGCCCCGTGTCAGGCCTAAAGGGCTTTAAAATAAGGGTCTCCAAGGTGCTCAAAGAGCCACAGGATGACATGAACGAAACACAGGAACATGGGAATAAAACGAGACTAAATGAAGAGATGGGAACCCAAGAGGGGAGGGGAAAGGAACGGACGCGGGAGAAGGGGTGAGGTGGGACGGGGAAAGAAAGGCGGTGGCGCGGGCAGAGGAGGGCGCAATTGCCCAGCACGTCCAGGCCGAAGGAGAGCGGCCTCCGGGGCCTTGCGGCCTCTGGTGCACCTGCCTGGCCAGGCTCTCCCTGGGAGGGGCGCCCGTGGCTCCTACCTTGGTGCTGGCCACGCCGACCTCCGGCCCTGCGTTGATGTGGACACCGCAGTCGGTCTCGCGAGAGATGGAGCTGCCCACAGTGTTGGTGACGCCCACGGTCAGGGCTCCGCGGTCCTTGCAGTAGCGCAGTGCCAGGAGGGTGTCCGCGGTCTCGCCTGCCACACAGGGGCCTCTCAGCGCCACGCTCCGCCAGCCTCAGCCCTACCCCAAACCCCCTCCTCCTTCACCTCGGCTCTGACAGGGAAATCGGTGCCTAAGACACAGCCAGCAGGTGTTCGGAAAGGAAAACGCATGCAACAGCCTTTTCGGTTGATTCTTACATTCAAGATTTGTTACTATGTATGTGGCGAGCACTTTTTCATTTAAATCTCGCAACAATCCCGTGAGGCCCATCGTCCCCGTTTTCCTGTTGAGGATGAGGGCTCATGACAGGAGGAAATCGGTGCTCTGATCAAAGCCATACAGCTGGTGACAGGTGGGCCTGGCTCCCAGCGCCCGCCCGTTCTGCAGCTGAATAAGCTGAGATGGAACAGATTTAACATTTGAAAAGCAGGAATGTCCCCAAGTGGTGTTTCTCACTAGATTGTTTGAAAGGACACTTCTCGCAAGCCTCTCAGTGTGGACTCAAATTGTTTTCAGAATAAAGCTAAACAGCTTCATGCATAAACCAGCACAAACTCCCTATGTTTGTAAGTCCTAACGAACTCAAATTAAATTACAGCATAAGCCAGACTATAAAATCAAAACTGTTGAAATCCTCAAGAGTCAGGAGGCTGTTCTGTCTGCAGGGCCACGGCTCCGAACTCAAATTAAATTCAGCATAAGCCAGACTATAAAATAAAAACTGTTGAAATCCTCAAGAGTCTCCCGACTCCTGCTGTTCTGTCTGCAGGGCCACGGCTCTTGGCTGTGTCTGTCCCAGCTTTGCAGGGCAGGCAGGGGCCGCCCGGTACTAGGCGGCCCAATTCTCCTCTGTTTTTTTCTCTCTTCAGAGCCCTGGGTTATGGCACTAGAGTGTCATGGGGTACTGCGGCGAGGGTGGGGGAAACAGGGTTCTATCTTTTGTCACCCACACCCCAGGGTTTGATAGTGTTTTTCCAATCTCATTAAAGGGCTGACTTCTATACATACAGAATTTCGGAAGCTGCCACTGCATTATTTTCATATTAGGTCCACCTCTGTTCTTTTGTTAATGTCTCCCACCAATTTATAAAATAGTTTCAGGCTCTGGTGGTATCATAAACCCAAAGGTGATTGTGACGGCAGGTCCTGGGTCATAAGGTGGGGGGCCGGATGGTCGGTGCATCTGTACTGGTTTTTCTTCGCTTGTCAACAAAATGGAAATGGTATTTAAAACTGACAATGGCAGCAGTACTAAAAGTTCCAGTAGATGATGGAGCATTACAATCAGTATTTTCGTTGTGGTAGTAACACTGTGGTTATATGTTTTTCTTTTATCGTTTTAATCATACAACCTGAAGTATTTATGTGGATGAATATCATGATGCCTGGGATTGGCATCAAAGTAACCCCATGGAGAAGAGGGGTTAATATAAGTGTGTCCGACCGGCACAAGATGGGCTGGATGAGGCTGCGATACTCATTATATGAAAACTCTTCTTTTATAAAGGTTTGGAATTATCCGTAATTAAAACATTTCAAAAGTCCTCCACGAGCTCAAGGAGACTCCAAGCCTATGGCCCTGGATCACCTCCCTGAGGCCGCTGGAGCACATGTCAAGTGTTGGGAGGGCACCGGACGGGGCGCATTTAGCTCAGGGGACCTTCCTTGGTCCTAAAAGGGAGCACCGTCTCCCCACACCTTTCTCTGCTGGGCAGCATGGGCACTGCAAGCCACAGGCCACGGCTTGGACACTTGGGCACAGAGCCCATACTGGGTCCTCCACGTGACTCTCAACCTAACAGAATGTTAAAGAAGATGTTTTTTCTATTAACATAAATCAGCAAACATTTATGGGCACCTTGGTAAGTAGTCCTTGAAGTCTTGGATAGGCAAGAAGAGGGAGAAGCCATGGGGCAGGGGAAAAACGAATATGCGTCATTTCCAGCCCAGTCCCAGCTCTGTCACTCCCTGGCCGCATGGCCTTAGACATCTCTTGCCCTCCCCGTACAATGGCGACAGCAATCCGCGGCTCTAAGGGTTACATGACCGCTGCAAGAGCGGGTTCGCAGCACAGGGTAGCCATGCAGAGGAATTAATTGAATGATGGAGAAGAGGAGAGAGCCCAGAGCTGACCTGACGCAAGGCTGGCCACACTGCCTGTGTCCCTTACCTGATTGGCTGATGAAAAAGCAAACGTCATCCCTGAACACAGGTGTGTTCCTGTCCAGAAAATCGCTGGCAAGTTCAACCATCACAGGAAGCTCAGTCAGTTCCTCCAAAACTTGCCGTGTCTGAAGCCAACAAGCATGGAGACTAAAGTCAGTCACAGGCATGACAGGGACGTGGGGCAGCTGGGCTTCTAGGGTCAGTGTGTGACACGGAACCTCACTGTCCAGGTGGCGAGGGGACTTTGGTCACCCGCAGGCCACCTCGAAGATACAAGGTCTCCGTGTCATTTCTCACGCTAGCTCATGGGAATGGGTCCGAGGGCTTAGCCACATTCAGAAGGCCAAATGAGTGATAAGACTGAAGGCCAGCGTCTAGTCCTAGACTGCTGTGGATTTCCCCACATGCATGTGTCCCACTTACAGCCACGGCAGCGTGGTAGCTGGTCCCACAGCCAATCACGATGAGCCTTCGGCATCGTCGGATCTCCTTCAAGTGGTCCTTCAGGCCCCCCAGGAGCACTGCAGGGCACACGGCAGGGCGTTAACATTGACACAGTCACCGCATTCCCTGAGACTAGGCACAGGCGGAGCCTCCCCACCGAGTGCAGGAATTACCTGTGTTGGTCTCAAAATTCACCCGACCTCTCATAGTATTGAAAACGGATTCTGGCTGCTCGAAGATCTCCTTCTGCATAAATGCGCTGAAGTTACCTGGTCAAATAAACGTCTGGTCAGTTTTAATTTCATTATATTTCACTGCTTTTCATTGTGCAGTAGTGATAGCAACTCCTGTAAAGTTTACTGCAGATTCCCAAAGGCATCCCCAGGGATTATCCTGCCTGACACTCACTACCATCAGAGGCAAGCAGGTCAGGGACCAGGGCTCTCTCCAATTTACATATCGGACCCTGCAGCTTGAGGAAGGGAGGGATTTGCCCCAGGCATGCAAGTAACAAATGGCCTGGCTGGTCCCTTTGGGCCAAGCTCCCTTAGCAAGGCCAAACGCAAGTAAAGTGCTTCCCTCCCAAAAAGTTGCCCAGCTAGGAAAGTACAGCTAAGCCCAAAGAAACAGGCAATTTTCCTTTTAATAAACACCCTCCTAGTTTCCGTAATAAAAACCTTCCCAGCCACACAGGCATTTCCGGGGCTCTGGTTTGAGTAGGACTGGATGGTGCTGACGGGACAATGGGGCTGCAGGTGTTCAAGCCCCGATGCAGCAGCTACACCTGATGCTCTGGAGGTGCCCACAGGTGGGGCAGGCCGTGTTCTCGGGGATACGCACACTCATGACGCCAACATGCCAGTGCTCCCAGCCTGTCGCCCATGACCTGGCACGTGTGCAACGAGCAAATGAAGCAAGTGGGGGGCATGAGGGGTGGCCACCATAGGGGAGGGGTTGGGGAAGGACCATGACAGACACAGGAGCAGAGAAGGACTCTCTGAGGGGTGACATTTCAGGGCAGCTGGAGGCAATGAAAGGAACCAGTCCTATGAGAAGAACAGTGAATGCAGGGGCTGTGGCGGGGCACAGTGGGTTGGGTGTGGTGGGGCCAGGCTTTAGCTCTGGCGGGAGTGTGGGGGTTTGTGGGCTGTGGCAGGGAGTTTGGATTTTATTCTAACAACAGCAGGAAACCACTGGAGGGCCTTAAGCCGCGGGAGGATCATGGGGGCTGAATCAGGTTCTTACAAGTTTACTTAGGCTACCCTGTGGGGTAGAGGTTGCAGGGGGATGGAAGTGGGTGCAGACAGAGAGGCTCTGCTTGTAGGGAGAAGGTGTACCCCCAACCCCCCATTTACTGCAGACCTGCAGACTTCCACCCAGAGGAGAAACGATGCCTGAGGGTGGGAATGTGATCCCCGGAGTTGGTGAAGGAAGGCAGTGGGCACACCGGGCTCAGTTCCAGTAGGGAGGACCTGGCGCCTGGCTGCAGACAGGAGCCCCCGCTTGGAGGCACCAGGCCAGCCTCCCCACATCCCCTCACCTGTGCAAGCCACAGGCTACCTGCAGCCCCACCCTGGTGGCCACGGAGGGCAGGAGGGCTGTGGCCTCTACTAGGGCCAGGCAGAGTGTCAGGAGCTCCACCAGACGCTGGCTCCTGAGGCTGCTGCACACGGGCTCTAGAGGACACCTGCCTTTCATGATTTGCTGCAGTTCCATCTGCAAGGTCTGGATGGCTCGAGATGGGTCATCACTGGCCGAGCGCTTGACCCGGTGAATGGAGAGTTTCCCATCAGCCGCTGCGGCAATGTCGTCGTCCTCCAGGAAGATGACCCGGTTGGTGTGCTCTATGATGGCGCTGGGGGAAGGGAAACGGGCATCATCAGGCCCTGCCCTGAGCAGTTACGAGGCAGCAGCCCCTGCCGGTTCCCAAGCGTGGGGGCCACATCGTTGGCATTTCAGGAGGGACAGAGACACCACACGGAAAACACTGATTTGCAGGTGAATCTTCCTCTTCTCCACTCTTCCTCCCGTCCCCACGGAATTATTTTGATGCCAGTCCCAGACATTATATCATTTCTTCTGTAAACACTTTAGCTCTAAAACGGTTTTAACCTACTATAATACCATAACCATATCTAAAATTAATAGTTGTTCCTTTATATCATCAAATATTCAGCATGTTCACGTTTCTCCAATAATCTCATGGCTGTCTTTTTATAACTGGTTTCTTCAAATCAGGATCCAAACAATGTCACCTCTGGAGGATACTCGAGAACCAACACATTATTCTGAGTCGTGAAGGGAAAGAATAAAGCATTCATCCTGCCTTTCTAAACAATTTGTCTTTCAGGACAACCACATACTGTATGAAGGCAAGTCTCTCTAAGAAGTGATACAGCTAGTAACGAAGAAATAATAGAATTAGAATAATTAATTTATGAACTCCTAATTATTAATAGCTCTAATCAAGGACCATCCATTGCTGTTGAAACCAGAAGGTGAAAAGCTGGACGAAGCTTTATCATGGATGGATAAGGCTGGCAACACTCAAACCCCTGATGGCTCTCGGCACAGAAGGAGAGCCGGTGAGACATTGTCTGCCTCCTGATGGAAGGACACACCACCAACTATGTATTCTTGCCAAAAAAATCAAACCTGAGTAAGACTGAGCTTTTAACACTCGTAAACTCCAGTGTACAGGGAAACAGAGGAAGATGGTAAATAACACCAGGGGGTGCACTCAGCAAATCCCAGACAACGGGAAACTCATCAGGACAAAATACCTAGTTTCCCTTTTTTTTTTTTTTTTTTGAGACGGAGTCTCGCTCTGTTGCCCAGGCTGGAGTGCAGTAGCGTGATCTCGGCTCACTGCAACCTCCGCCTCCCGGGTTCCCGCCATTCTCCTGCCTCGGCCTCCCGAGTAGCTGGGACTACAGGTGCCCACCACCATGCCCGGTTAGTTTTTTTGTCTTTTTTAGTAGAGACAGGGTTTCACTGTGTTAGCCAGGATGGTCTCGATCTCCTGACCTTGTGATCCGCCCGCCTCGGCCTCCCAAAGTGCTGGGATTACAGGCGTGAGCCACCGTGTCCAACCAAGACCTAATTTCTTACACAGGCACATACATGTACACAAAGAGCCCTAAAAGTAATCTACAAGCTATGCCTACCAAAGAAACATAGGGTCATTGTGTTTATTTTTATAATTTTCTCTGTATGGAAAGGAATAATGATTTTTTTCCCTTGAGATCATAATACAAAGTGTCTTTTTAAATAATTTTAAGTTTGAAAAGTTGCTAAATGAACAAGAATGGTAATTAATGGTGTATAGTTGTGGTATAAACCATCAGGTCGGGCTTGAAGGATTACTGGATAAAACACTCTTGGCCGGGTGCCCTGGGTCACACCTGTAATCCCAGCACTTTGGGAGGCCGAGGCGGGTGGATCACCTGAGGTCAGGAGTTTGAGACCAACCTGGTCAACATGGTAAAACCCTGTCTCTACTAAAAATACAAAAATTAGCTGGGTGTGGTGGCGTGCACCTGTAATCCCAGCTACTCGGGAGGCAGAAGAATCACTTGAACCCAGGAGGTGGAGGTTGCAGTGGGCTGAGATTGTGCCACTGCACTCCAGCCTGGGTGACAGAGCAAGACTTCGTCTCAAAAAAAAGAAAAGAAAAAAAAAAAACCACTCTCATTCTATCAAGAGCCACACCCACACGTGAATGCCTGAAAATGGACACTTAACTCCTGGTACAAAGGTAAGGAGGGAAACGATCAAGGTCTAAGGCTCTAAGAGAGGTATATCCAGCCAGATCCTAGGAAGAAACAGATAGAAGGATGGCAAGCCACTGTACTGGAAAAAGTATTTTAAACAAAACTTTGTATATACAAATAACTTTGTATACATTGTATAAAAGTATACAAATAACTTTGTATACGTTGTATAAATGTATACTAATAACTTTGTATACGTTGTATAAAAGTATACTAATAACTTTGTATACGTTGTATAAAAGTATACTAATAACTTTGTATACGTTGTATAAATGTATACAAATAACTGTATACGTTGTATAAATGTATACAATAACTGTATACGTTGTATAAATGTATACAGAGTTTTGCATAAAAGTATACAGTTTTATACAAAACTCTGTCTAAAAGTATACTTTTTTTGTATAAAAAGTAGGCCAGGCGCGGTGGCTCAAGCCTGTAATCCCAGCACTTTGGGAGGCCGAGACGGGCGGATCACGAGGTCAGGAGATCGAGACCATCCTGGCTAACACGGTGAAACCCCGTCTCTATTAAGAAATACAAAAAACTAGCCGG
>NC_037673.1:176547044-176584413 GCF_003255815.1 Theropithecus gelada
AAAAAAAAAAAAAAAAAAAAAAAAAGTAGAACTATGGAGTGACAAGAAATAAAAATGGCCCCATCCTATCTCCAAGAGATCGACACTGCTTACCTTGTAGCATTAACCAACCAACAATGCATGATCCATGTGTGTTTATATTTATGTGTGCAAGTACATATGTTTGTTTAAATATAATTATTTTATTTCCAAAATGAGTAGTAATGTAATCTAGTCATTAAGACCACTGACCCACAAGTTAGGCCTGAGGTGCACTCGGGGCCTCTGCCTCTTGCCAGTCCTGTGCCCGTGGACAACATCCATCGCCCCCTGGAGTGCCTGTCTCAGGTTCCGCCTCTGTAAACAGGAAAGAGTTGTGCCTTCCCCAGAGGTCGGTCGTGATTACTGGATGGGATCCTGGCGAGGCCCTCATACCGTGCCCCGCACACACTGGCCACCATTGCCCAAAAGCTGGACAGCGTGCTCACATCTGGGAGGGCCGCCCGCCGTTCCTCTTTCTCAGCATGTGTTGTCTTTCTTGTCTCTACCTTACACATGACAGAATCACTTCCTGACGTTCCAAAGGTATAAACAAATAAAAGAATCTGGAGGGTCGAGCCGGGCGCGGTGGCTCACACCTGTAATCCCAGTACTTTGGGAGGCTGAGGCAGGCGGATGATGACGTCAGGAGATGGAGACCATCCTGGCTAACACGGTGAAATCCCGTCTCTACTAAAAATACAAAAATTAGCCGGGCGTGGTGGGGGGCGCCTATAGTCCCAGCAACTCGGGAGACTGAGGCAGGAGAATGGTGTGAACCTGGGAGGCGGAGCTTGCAGTGAGCTGAGATTGTGCCACTACACTCCAAACTGGGTGACAGAGCCAGACTCCATCTCAAAAAAAAAAAAAAAAGAGAATCTGGAGGGTCTTAATTACAACACAGAATTCACAGATTAATTTGGGGGAGAGTCAATATTTTTTAAAAACAACTTGTAATCATTAAATTAATTTTAAATGTTGAGTGCATTAATTTTTGAAAATAGCTACTCTGGAAGCTGAGGCAGGAGGATCCCTTGAGTCCAGGAGTTAGTTTGAGGACAGCCTGGGCAACTTAATGAGATCCCGTCTCAAAAAAAAAAAAAAAAAAAAAAAAAAAAGATGAGAATATTAAGCCTTCCTACTGAGGAATGTGGAATCTCTTCCTATATTCAAACCTCTTACTTCCTCACGGTAAATTTCTGTAGTTTTCTCCAAATACGTTCTGGAGTATTTTTGTTAAAATTTACTCTAAGGAATTTAATTAAAGCATTTTTTTTTCCAGCTATGGTGAATAGTATTGCTTTTTGGGTTCACCTAATGTTTGCTGACTGCCTCGTGCCTGGTCACGTGAGGTGACACCTGAGAACAGGGTGGACATGGTCCCACTCGAACCAGATACAGCTTAGTGGCTAACGCCAGGATATAGGATTTCCACACCTTTACTCCCAGCTGCTAGTACTATCAGTTCTAACAGCCTTTTGGCTGGATTTAAAAATGTATAATAGATAGTATTCCCTACAAACAATTATTTCCTCTCCTTTCAGGCATTCACGCCTTTTTTTTTTCTAAAAAAAGAAACCTCTGGCAGGGCATGCTGGCTCACGCCTGTAATCCCAGCACTTTGGGAGGCCGAGGGGGGTGGATCATGAGGTCAGGAGATGGAGACCATCCTGGCTAACACGGTGAAACCCAGTCTCTACTAAAAATACAAAAAATTAGCCGGGCGTGGTAGGGGGGCGCCTGTAGTCCCAGCTACTCAGGAGACTGAGGCAGGAGAATCACTTGAACCCAGAGGCACAGGTTGCAGTGAGCCGAGACTGTGCCACTGCACTCCAGTCTGGGCGACAGAGCGAGACAAAATAAATAAATAAATAAAAATAAAAAAAGAAACATCCATCGTATTTCATTGAATATAAGTTACTATTTATCGCTAAGATCACAATTAATTGACAAACTTCTAAGAAATAAAAGCTTCAACAAATTCTAATGGCACAATGCCAAAATCTACAATTCTCTGTGTTTTAGAATCACTGAAATAACACCAGCATCTCGCTGGTATTCTCGGCGTGTTCTAAGGAGCACCATTTGGGAACGCTGCCCCAACCTCCGCGTTAGGTACGATGCTGGCTGTGCGTTCACCAGGCCTTGCCTCCCTGTCACTCCGGTTTCCCAGGAGATCTGACCTGGTGTCCTCCCTGCCTCACAGCACGGTCCTACTAGATGCTGGTCGGGAAAGAGAAAAACCATCAAGAATGGAAACATAGCAAAGGCCCAAGCCTTCGGGTCTTTGAAGAAAGTACCAGAGGTTACTATAGAGGTTTTCTACTTCAAATGGCAGGAAAGTGCTTTGGTTCTCTCTCTCTCTCTCTCTCTGTGTGTGTGTGTGTGCCTGTGTAACTTTTTTTTTTTCCTGAAATGAGTATAAAGCAGAATTTCTCAAATTTCAAAATCGTTATTTGGTGGATTGATGAGAGCATGGACTTTAGAATCAATTGAAAAACTCCCTATGTCTTCGCTCTGTCTTTCACAAATGGTCTCAACCCCGGCAAAGGCAGGGAGGGCGCGGGAGGGACCGAGGTCTAGACACACCTGTCTCATCTAAAGGGGGCAGCCTCTGAGCAGATCCAGACACCTGCCACCCGAGAGGGGGCTGCACGGCGTGCCCAGATCTGGTAGTTCTTCCAGAGAAGCCAGAGATTCAGATTTTTCTGTGAAATCTCCAAATTTTACAACATTGGCAACTAACCCATTCATTTTGTGCAGGCTCAAAGCATTGTGCTCACCAGTGCGTCTGGCCTTTGGCCACCAGGGCTGCCTACCAGTCATGCAGGTGCTCCTAGGACAAGGACTCCAGGCCCAGGGCCAGGGATGGCTGAACTCTTTGGCCCTGCGACGTGCTGAGCCACGACAGCTCACATGGAAGGATGAGTAAGAACCGGCAGTATTTAGACAGGCATTCTTTGATTACATAATCCCAGGAAGGGAAGAGAAGAAGGCTCAGTTACCTCGCATCAGAAGCAAAGAAGAATTCCACGGCCTTGTCGCCCACAGCGTGCAGGCAGGCGGAGCTGTCCAGCCTCTTCATCCGTGTCTTACAGATATTCTTCACATTCTCCAGAGTGCCTAGCAAATGGAGGAATGGGTTGCAAATCCCACTGGGATGTTTTGTTTGCATAACATGCAGCAAGGAACCAATTTCCCCTCTGAATATGTGTGGGAGAAATTTGCAATTTTTAGCTTTGGCTATGTCAGCCAAATCGCGTAAAAGATCCCCAAATAGCACAGTACCACTGCAGAAGCATTTAAATGGCTACAGTGTGAGAGGAATGCAAACAAAAACAAATCAAAGAAGCACTCAAATCAAAGCCCAGTTGCTGTCATACAACGGCACTTCTGTGTATGTTTGACAATATACAAAATCATGATAAATTCACGTCCATAATAAAAAGCTTTAAAAAATGGAGCCAAGTCTCAGTTGCACAAAAACTTTTTAGACCTGGAGCCGTGCGCCTGTTGGGTCTGGCTCAGAGTGGGGCTTCCTTGCCTCAGAGGGGAGCTGACCGCGCCCCGTGCCAGAGCAACTGCTGAGTCCTGCGACACCAGGCAGCAGCTGCGCCGTTCCAGTACTTCTTGAGAAACTTACACGTCCTGTATAAGATGGGGATCTGTTCTGTGGAGAGCTTGTATTTGCTCCGGACTCCGATGAGAAGGGGGCTGCCTCTCCTGTAGGGAGAAGGAGGCATCCCATTACCCATTGCCTTTGACACCCAGGGCTGGGTGTCTGCCCAGCATTGGAGGTAGGATCCCCAAATCCAGCCCTTTCCCAGGGGCGGAGGGTCCTGTTTAGGTCCCACAGGATGGAAAGGCCAGCTCCTGAGTCTCAGGTCCCTGACTTGGCATCACCCTCCTGCCCAGTAAGCCTGGTAACCTGTCCCACTCCCACCCTCCTAGGCCGGGCCTCCTCCAGTCCAGTCAAGTCCCCACGTGTGACCAACCCACACGGTTAGATGGCAGAGGCTGAGCGTTCGGCAGCGGATGAGGCGCTGGTGGGCCACGGGGCACTCTGGGTCTCCACCCAGCCAAGGCTGCAGCACATCCCTCTAACAATAGGGCTCTGCACCCACCGTCTGCCCAAAGACCCCCTGTTGTTCCTTCCCTTCCCCAGCCCAGTTCTCTGGCATTAGAGGGCACTGGTCGGACTGACTTTTGTATATTCTCTACTTTGTAGGTGACATAAGGCGATTTATTGGGTGGTTGTCTCTGCCTGAGTGACACCCACAGATGAAGTTTAGAATCGTCACCCGGTGCCACGCAGACTTCATCATAAAGGGGACAATGACTGTCACAGGCAAAATCTCAGGGAGTCTGCAGCTGGCCAAGGTGAGGGGCCCTCACTCAGGCCTCCGGTCCCAGCGTCACTGTCTCAGCAACTGGAGCCGACTCTCTGAGCACTCGGCAGGGGATCTTTAGGAAAGAGCTGTAGGATATTTCCTTCTGATTCACAGCTTCTAGGGGTGAATGTGATTAAGAGCTCCCGATTTGGCCGGGCGCGGTGGCTCACACCTGTAATCCCAGCACTTTGGGGGGCCAAGGCGGGCAGATCATGAGATCAGGAGTTCGAGACCAGCTTGGCCAACATAATGGAACCCTGTCTCTACTAAAAATACAAAGATTAGCCGGGCATGGTGGCAGGCACCTGTAATTCCAGTTACTTGGGAGGTTGAGACAAGAGAATCACTTGAACCCGGGAGGCAGAGGTTGCAGTGAACCAAGATCGCGCCACTGCACTCCAGCCCAGGGACAGAGCGAGACTCCATGTCTAAACAAATAAATAAATAAACAAAAAGATCTCATGATTTAAATGACATCCTGCTTCCAAAATCTCATCCTTTGCTCATTCTTATAAATTACAACATGCAAATAAAATTTACCATGGGTGTGCACGGAAATAAGTGGCTCACTCTGGTAATGCATACACTCTAAACCTGCAGTTCTTAGAAACCAGGCAGGTAAAATTGCAGTAGTTACTAAAGGATGTGTGCCTTTTCCCCTCTAGACATTAATTTACTGATAAGAAAAAAGCACAGACAAACACTGTAATAAGACAATTTAAGAGAGCTGTTGCAAACACATGAATTAGAATACAATCCAGTAACATCTCACTTTAGGCGATTTCTTGCTAACGTACATCAATGAACTAATGAAGTGCTTGCTCATCCGCCTGAATCCAGCCCACATACATCCATCATCCGTTAGCCTGACTCAATGCAGTTCCTAAATTTTTCTTCAACCATCACAGACCTTGTTTTCCAGTCACATTGGCCTGTTTCGATCCCACTTAGGACTTCTCAAAGTGGGGGACAAAGTCTGGGGCTTTGAGGAAGATGCTATGAACACTTTGAATATTTCAATCATTTATTGTCTAAAGCAAATCTGAGACATAGTTCTGGGGCCAGTGGGGAACTAGCATAAATAGTTTATAATAATGGCAGTGAGAAAGTAGGTGGTTATCTAATTTTCTTGGCAAATGACTCCACCAAATTTTATTGCTGTAGACTGAGCTCTGCTGTTTCTCTAGACCTTGAGACATAATTCTCCCAAGACAACCCGAAGATTGTCCTGGAGGTTATAGAGCCCTCAGCTACAGGCAATTTTGAAAAATAAAGCTTTATTGCTTCTTCACGCTGCCTTCTTCGGAGTTCATTAAAATAGTAAATCATGATAAAATTGGATTTAAAAAGGGCTTCTAAATTTGATATGAACCAACTGGTATTTTATAATTTTATGAATTGAAGGAATTAAATTCCAAATGGCAAATTAGTTCCAGTCTTAGAAAACGTTTAAAAAATGATGATAAACTCCTGTTGTTTCCTGCTGAGATACTATGCCAGTCTGGGAGAGACAGCCTCACCCTCTCCGGCCCAGTCTCCCAGGCCACAGGTTCATTCTAGACGGCTCCCCTGGGCTTCAGATGAAGTCCGCAGCCCACAGGGCACTGAGGCCATTTAGAGCCGGCCTCTGTCCACCTCTCCACTCCCCGCAGCCTTTGAGGCCCTGGAGCGGTGTCCATTACCACCTTGCTCACCACTATCTCTCGTGCCTGGTACACAGCAGGTGTCAGTAAACACACTGAGCCTGGAACGCCTCCATCCCACCAATGCCTTGCACCATGCCCCACCTTGCCAACGGGGATCCTTGGAGGTCCCACTCCCTCTGGGCCCCTTGCCTGTGCTCATGCTGGTTCCTCTTCCCACTGCCTGCCTGACCCAGGCAGCCCCCTGCCTGCGGCTACCTGCCACTGCCCCCTGCCAGGTGAGGTGATGTCCTGTGCTGGGGTCCGGCACAGAGCATCACCATCATCTGCCCTTCTCTGCCCTCCTGCACAACTGTTCAGCCCTGCAAGGCAAGGACCAGGTCTGATGCCACTAAGTCCCCAGGGCCCAGCACACAGTAAGTGCACAGCAAGTATTAGCTGCATAGTTGGATGGATGGATGGATGGATGGATGGATGGATGGATGGATGGATGGATGATCAACCCATCTGAATACAAACAGGATGGCACTTAATCTGTTTCTGTAAATCCGTGCAGCACTGGGGGCCCACGTAACAGAGGGACACATGGGGGCAACCAGGCTCTCTGGGCTGATTTCTGGGATGCTCCTTTGCGAAGCTGAAGCTTGAGCTCTGGGCCTTCAAGGCCTCTTCTGTACTGGATCTAAATCCATATTCACTTTGCTCCCTAGTTTCATGTTCATAATTTTGCACGCTTTTTCTTAAAGGGGGACCCCATATTGTACAGGCTTCAAGCCCCACAAAACCTGGCTCTGCCCCATTTGTACAAATGTATTTATAGGTGGAATCTGTTGGCCACCTCTAAAAATCTGTGGAGATTTCAAATACAAATCCAACTTTCAGGTTTCTTTCTTTTTAAATTCAGAAGTGTAGCACCACCAGCCATGGGGGCGGGGGGACGTGGTCCCCGGGGCTGAACCACAGTTGTCCTTTAGAGACCACAAGTGCCTTCCAGCATGCCAGAGGCCCTACTTCTCCCCTCTCCCTGCAGCTCAGCGATTTTATTTCATTTCTTTCTTATGGGAAATGCCGGTGGGTTCCACCTCACCGTGTGGCAACAGCTTCTCCTGGGTAGTGGATGCTCTTGAAAACCAGCGCGAACGCACCTTCCTGAAAACACACAAACAAACAGTGAGGGTCAACTCGTTCTGCAGCCACGCTCTGCGGCCTGCCCACCGCCGAGATGGGTCCCCCAGGCCCCTCTTCATGGCGGGAGGTTCCTGGGGTCCGTCAGGGAGCTGAGGGCAGAACAGCGCATCTGCGGTGACATCACGAGGAAAAGCAAAACAGACGGGGCCACGGGAAGTACCACGAACTGGAAGTGTGAATTCCACGGTGAGTAACGTGCAGCATGCTTGCCCAGGCCCACAGGGAGCCTGGCAGGGGTGCCAGCTGGGCGGACAGGGGCAGTGAGAGTCACAGGAGATGATAGCTGGGGCCAGGCTGCCCTGCCCTGCTCAGGGACAGCACTTACTCAGCCCCTGTGAACTGCACTTTCGCTCAACACACGGTAGGGCCTGGGTTCAAGTCCTGGCTCCATCCCTTAACTGGGCTAGCCCGTTAGCCTTCTTTGGTCTCATTTTCCTCATCTGTGAAGGAAGTGACAACAGTGCCACCTGGCGTGGCTTCTGTGATGATAAGCCAGTGCACTGAGCCTGGCATAGGGGGACCCGAGAGAAGACAGGTTGTTATTATCGTTACTGCTATTATCATTTCCGTGAATATGACTGTCGCTCGCCCTCTGGGCCTCAGCTGGTGAGTTTGTGCAAAGTCAGAACTAGAATCCAGTTCTCCTAACACAAGAATCCAGATGGTTTTCCGACTTAAATTCTTGGTGTAAATTCCTCCCCTACGTCATGACCATCCTGTACTAACTCACCACAACCCTAGCAGAGCTCAGTTATGTATAACCAGCTGCAAATCTGAATTTCCACATGAAATCCTCCAAGTGTGGGAGCCACAGGCAGCCCCAGGCCCTGTGTGGTCAGCGTGTTGGGTCCAGGTTGCCAACTCAGCTACAAGACCAGAGGAACCTGAGTCAGCGTCCCCAGGCCTCAGCAGGGCTTTCAAACCGCCATAAACCAGGGGGCTTTAGGCAGACCCTGGTGCTTCTGTCAACCACAAAATAGGACTGAACAGAAAAACACTGCTCATTCTCTGCCAAAAAGAGCCCTGTACTGTCCCAGGTAGGAAAAGTCTTAAGTTTAAAAGTGTCATTATGAGCGAGGTATTTCTGAAATTTCAAAATAAAAATGGAAAAGAAGAAAGCATGCTGTAATACCTAACTGGTCACTGCACATTATCCAGCACATCAAATGTGGGATGGGCTGTTATTTATAAACACGTCCTCTAAATGATGGACCTCCAATAACGGGAATTAGAGGACAAAAAGCGTTTCAACTGTAGACTTACTTTCTAAATCAGACTCTGAAAACACCTGCTCAAGAATGATACATTTTAAACTACAGGGTGATGCCTGACAGATGTTCTGGACTCTGGGCCAGTGTCCAGGTGGCCTCAGCCCTGGAGGAGCTATTGGGTGGCACTGCTGTCTGAGAGGATGGACCCCTCTCGTCCTCCCTCACCCCACATGGGCCTGTGTCTGCTCCACCTCCTCCTCCGTGTAAGGGCCTCCCCTTGGACAATACTCCCAGTGTGTGCTCCCTTCTCAGGGACTTCTGCTCCCTGGGCCCTGTCCTCTGCAACGTCCCCAATCTCTCTCTCTCTCTCCCCCTCTTTTGGGCCATTCTGTTCCGCATACAGACATGTTCTGATACCGCCTATCACAAAAACAGGCCAGGCACGGTGGCTCGCGCCTGTAAATCCCAACATTTTGGGAGGCCAAGGCAGGTGGATCACTTGAAGTCAGGAGTTCAAGACCAGCCCGGTCAACAGAGTGAAACCCCATGTCTACTAAAAATACAAAAATTAGCCAGGTGTGGTGGCGTGTGCCTGGAGTCTCAGCCATGCCGGAGGCTGAGGCTGGAGAATGGCTTGAACCTGGGAGGCGGCGGTTGCAGTGAGCCGAGATCACACCACTGCACTCCAGCCTGGGCAACAGACTGAGACTCTGTCTCAAAATAAAAAAAACTAAAAACACCTCCTCCCTTGGTACCACAACCCTCTCTGCACCCACAACCCCCCCTGCACACCACCACCAAGCTCATGTGGGCATCATAAAAAGCCACGATTCTAATGCCAGGCACAATTTCAGAAGGGTCACAGCGAAACACGTCACTTTCTATTTGATGTTGACTTCCCAAACCACAGAGCATCTTCCAGTTCTACGAGAGTGTCACATCCTGAGGTGAGGCACTGTACATGAGCTGTCCTTTACCCTCAGGACTTTGTGCAAGTTTGTCTAATAAGGGTTTACAAAAAATGAAGGATTCCTTGGCACTTGCTGCTTGAAAAAAAATGTTTTTAATGAAAGAACGAAGGAATGAGTCAGACGGGATTTGTAACTCACCAACTGCTGAATGACTCTCTCGACCAGTGTTGAAAACGTAATGTCTTCAGTTTCTCTGTTGTCGAACACATATTTAATCAGCTTGGCGATGGTCTCTGTATCTGTTTCTGACTCAAACTCGTAGCCTTTGCTTTCCTGGAATATGCGGTCGGCACAGTGTGACAGATTTTGGTCATTGCACAATGCCTGCCTGGCCAGCTCCCTCTCCTCCCTGGCCAGCTCCCTCTCCTCCCTGGTGATCTGCCCTTGGAGTGACTTAAATCGAGAACAAGGAAAACTGGGAAGGGACGAAAAATGTTTGCCAGCATCACACAGCCAAATACTTCTGCGTCACTCCGGGAGGCCCTGAGATCACCCCACCTCAGAAGCTCGCCCTTGCCACTAATCTGGACATTGCAAAATAACAGCAGTCAAAATGATAAAATACGTTGAGTCAAATCCACCCACATCCCAACTAACACCACAAAGCCTTTCAAATTTTAGACATTCACTCTCTAACTTTCTGCCCCAACTCCGCTGGTACACAAGTCGCTGTGTTATATACGCAGACGGTTTAATAAAACAAAGTTCCTGTTATTTTGATTCTGGGAATCTGCAGTGGCCCTTGAGATAAATGCTAATGCCCTGTTATCTCCTCAAACGCGATCTGCAGGGCCTGGCTCAGCCGAGGCAGAGGTTCCTGCTCAACACAGTGACGTGGCTGAGCGTGAGGCTCGGTTCCCACACTGGTTTCCGCAAGGGAATGAGCTGGTTGTAAAGTTTCTGGGGAGACCAATCCCACCAGATTGAGACATCACCTGCGGGAAGCATCTTACCAGAAATTTCCTCAGATCTTTGTAATTTGTGATGATCCCATTGTGGATGACAACAAATTCTGAAAAAGAAGTTAGGAGACAAACGCTATTGGGAAGGAAGTTCACGTCAGATGTGAAGAGAGATGATTTCAAGGCTTGAGAACTCTCGGCAAACTCCAGGCCTCCAGACTTCTGTTAAGCACACTTTGTTTACAGTGATTAGCACTGATGTCCGCTACAATGGAACTGGAGATTAGCACCAGGGATGTCTAGGGCAGCGGCTGCTACAGTGGGAACCCGAGGAGACACACATCCTTCGTTCAGTGGTTCAGTGACCAGCAGCCACCAGCCTGACCGTGCAGCGCGCCCTCCCCTGTGTGCTACTATTGTATCAAACGGGCTTTGGGGTTCGTGTCCCATGGGGATGATGAACGCTTCATTCCAGAAACGATTCCAGGCAGTCTCAACTGGCTTTAGGCACAAAGAGGTCTCAAAGAACAGTCCAGCCCGTGCTTTATTGGACCCACACTGTGTTGTAAAAATATTTGAGTTTTTAAAATTCTGAGGGTTCACTTTAAAATCCTGGTTTCCTTGGGGGAAAAATCCCAGAAGTTCTGGCATCCCCAGGCTCAGCCACATTCCTGCACGGCAGGATTTGCTGGCTGCAGCTTCTCCCACCTCCCCCAGGCCTGCCGCACTCACGGGTGGTTTCCTGCACAGGTAGCACTCCCGCTGACCCGGGAGGGGCCGGAGAGGGGTGGGCTGCGGTGAGGGATGTCTGCCTCCACCCCACTGCATTTTCTCAATAAAGAGCAGGTGTATGAGTGCCTTGAGGGAAGGGTCCAAGGCCAGCCTGATAATTTTTCTGGGCACGTAGCCCCGTTTTCCTCTCCTCCTACAGGACATAAAGATTCCCTATTGCCCTTAAGGTTCAATAATTCCACCAGGAGGTGTCTAGATGTTGGATGTGCTTCATAAATATTGACTACTTTTTTTTTCAAAGCATCGCTGTGAAGTCTTATTTATTATTATTACTTTTTGAGATGGACTCTCACTCTGTCGCCCAGGCTGGAATGCAGTGACATGACCTTGGCTCACTGCAACCACAGCCTCCTGGGGTTCAAGCAATTCTCTGGCCTCAGCCTCCCGAGTAGCTGGAATTACAGGTGTCCACCACCATGTCTGGCTAATCTTTGTATTTTGTTAGTAGAGACGGGGTTTCCACATGTTGGCCAGGCTGGTCTCGAACTCCTGACCTCAGGTGATCCACTCACCTCGGCCTCCCAAAGTGCTGGAATTACAGGCTTGAGCCACCGCACCCGGCCTATTGACTATTTCTGATCCCTTCTTTGAATCTCTAACTCAAGTTTTCCTTTATTTCAGGAAAGATTTCTCCCACAGCATTTTAAAAAATCTTTTCCATTATTCTTTTTCTTTATTCTCACCATGATTTCCTCTATTTAAAAAAATCGTATTGTTTGTTTATGTGAGGTCACACTAAAAAATGGGAGGGCTTAAATAAGAAAAGCCCAGTTTCAACAGATGTGCTGACCACAGCTCAGCTCTGTTTTTCATTTATTTAATTTTTACTGCTCTGTGTTCTGATCACTTCTTGTGCACACCAGTTACCCATATTAACTGGCTCCACATCCATCCCCTTCTCCATTTTGTTTAGTATCTTTGGTGATTTTTTTTTTTTTTTTTTTTTTGAGGCGGAGTCTCACTCTGTCGCCCAGGCTGCTGGAGTGCGGTGGCGCCATCTTGGCTCACTACAAGCTCCGCCTCCCGGGTTCACGCCATTCTCCTGCCTCAGCCTCCCCAGCAGCTGGGACCACAGGCGCTGCCACCACGCCCGGCTAATTTTTTGTATTTTTAGTAGAGACGGGGTTTCACTGTGGTAGCCAGGATGGTCTCCATCTCCTGACCTCGTGATCCACCCGCCTCGGCCTCCCAAAGTGCTGGGATTACAGGCGTGAGCCACAGTGCCTGGCCGGTGATATTGTTTCTTTACATTATTCTCTTAATTCTATCACACTTCCTTTCATCTCAGTCTATGATCCTATCATTAATTTGTTTCCTAGAATCCATGTTGTCTTTGCAAAATCTTTGTGTCATTTCCTTGTGCAGCGTAGCTGCTGGGTGTGCAGTGTAGCTGCTGGGTGTGCAGTGTAGTTGCCGGGGATTCAGTGTAGCTGCCGGGTGTGCAGTGTGGCTGCCGGGTATTCAGTGTGGCTGCCGGGTGTGCAGTGTGGCTGCCGGGTGTGCAGTGTGGCTGCCGGGTGTGCAGTGTGGCTGCCGGGTGTGCAGTGTGGCTGCCGCGTGTTCAGTGTGGCTGCCGGGTGTGCAGTGTGGCTGCCGGGTGTTCAGTGTAGCTGCCGCGTGTTCAGTGTAGCTGCCGGGTGTGCAGTGTAGCTGCTGGGTGTTCAGACTTCCTTAAAAGTATGCTCTTCAGCTATCACTGCTGAATTGTCAAAGAAATTTTATAAATCTTTGCTTATTGCCCTGTTGTTTCCTTTTCAATTACTCATCCTGAGTCAGGGCTGGAGTGTCCAAGTTTGGGTGTGGGTGGGTCTCCTTGGAGCCTCCCTGCTTTGGGGATACAGTGAGAATCACTGTCTGCACCGAAGTGAGGGATTTTCCAATGAGGTTCCTTTTATCACTCAGGAGGGCAGAACACTGTGGCTGAAGTGGCAACATCTCAGGGCACTTGGTCTGGGTACAGTGTTTTCTCGGCCAGCGTGACCGCTCCAGGGACCAGCTTCTGCGTCTGACCTGGGCTCTGGCCAGATGTACATTCTAGGTCCTCAGCACCATGGGGTCTGCTGTCCTCCTCCTGGATACAGGGTGTGTGCCTCAGTGATGAAACGCCCTAAGGTTCAGGGGGTGAGCCAGAACCAAGGAACAGGCCCCAGCAAAAACCTCACTCCCTCAAGACTCTGACCACGTGGACGCCTGCGTGAGTAGCCCTGGCCCCTGTGATACCACCAGGCTGCTCTGCTGAGCGGGGTGGACGGGGCTCTCCTTCCGTTCTCTGGGGGACACCTTCCCTTCCAAACTGGACAGGATGAGCTGCTGACCCTGCAGAGTGCTCTGGGGAGAAGCAGCACCACTGCACTTTCTGCGGATGGTGGGGGTGCCTGCCCATCCCGCCCAGTTACACTGCCTCGGAGAACCACTGATCTGCAGTGGGTAGGGGGCACCAAGCAGGCTGGTGCTACTCTCCTGTGGCCTGGCTTCCACCAGGATTAACCGCAGAGGGACCCGTCAAGTGTCAAGGCTTAGTGCCTGCTAATAAGCTCCCAGTAACTGCTCTGATGTATTTGGTCCTATCTAACATTAGGCTTGGCACGAACTTACACGATGCCACAGGATGTCTTGGGTTGGGGGGTCCGGCTGACTTCAGAAATCACTCTCTATGCTGCACACCCTCCCTTGGCATGTCCAGGTTGGGGCTTCAGGGGGTTGTAACCAGACCAGGACTCACCTAGAGTGGGGGACCCCCTGGAAGGCCCAGGTTATATCTTAGACTCCGGCCTGCCCTTGGAGGCCTGGGAGGAGACAGGGATTAGATCCTCTCTCCCACTCCACGCCTACTGCATCCCACTGCAGGGGACCCGGCGCCCTGGGACTGACCACAGACCCCTGAGGGCAGCCACCAGGAGGTGCAGACCTACCAGTCTTTCCCCCATGAGAGGGGGCAAGGGTGTCATTTAAAAGAATCACGCGTGGAGAACCATCCTGGGGCCCCAAGCAAGTGACACAGACCTGTGAGCTGGCCTGAGGGGGTGACTGGGCGAACAGGAGAGCCTGAAACCCACCAAGGACAACAGTTGCAGCGACCTTGGGCCTCTGCCAATCCGTGGTGCTCCAACTCGCCATCAGCTCAGTGTTTCCAGATCCTCCAGTTTTTCAAGGGATGCCAGAAGTCTGGACTTTTATGCACAGTGATTCTCAATTTTTAAAAACATGAAGCAGGCCGGGCGCGGTGGCTCAAGCCTGTAATCCCAGCACTTTGGGAGGCCGAGACAGGCAGATCACGAGGTCAGGAGATTGAGACCATCCTGGCTAACACGCTGAAACCCTGTCTCTACTAAAAAATACAAAAACCTAGCCGGGCGAGGTGGCGGGCGCCTGTAGTCCCAGCTACTCAGGAGGCTGAGGCAGGAGAATGGCGGGAACCCGGGAGGCGGAGCTTGCAGTGAGCCGAGATCCGGCCACTGTGCTCCAGCCTGGGCAACAGAGCGAGACTCCGTCTCAAAAAAAAAAAAACAAAACATGAATCAAGGTGAGTTGAGGGCTCTCCACCTGGGAAGAGCCCTTGGCTTCCGGCTGCAGCCCCTACTTCTCCAAACCCTAAGCCCCTGGCGCTGAGGTTTCCTGCTGGGGCCCACCGTGCATCAGGCACCCATCAGGACCAGCATAGCCCCTGCCCTTACCCGGACCATTCCGCGGGGAAGAGATGGGTTTAGCTGCATAAGGACAGAACCCATCCTTCCCTGAAGGGCACAGCCTTCTGCAACATTTCCGTCGCTTGGGGAGGAAGAGTGCCCAGACCCCTCAGTTCCTCACGCGGCCTCGTCCCACTCATGGGCTGGGTTCCAAGGAGCCAGCAGCTCTCCTGGTTAAGTGCCACGGTTTTCCTGTGCAATCCTGGGAGGCCAGCACCGCCCTGGACCAGGCTGCCTGCCTCCTGACTGAGGTCCAGGCCACTGGCGGATCTCTGGGAGAGGGGTCATCCGCATTCTCTTGGGAAGACGAAGCAGGCTGAGAAGTCAGAGGTGGGCGTGGAACCTGCTTTGGCGGGCACTGGCCCTGACACAGCTCAGGGTGAGGCGGAACTGTGGGAACGGGAAAGCATGCCACGTACCGTTGCCTTTGTCCGAGCGCTGGGGGTGGCTATTGACAGCACTGGGGACCCCGTGGGTGGCCCAGCGCGTGTGGGCAATGCCGAAGTGTGTCTCAAACTCCACTTTTAAGTCCATGCTGTCTTGTTCTAAATGAAAGGAAAATCAGTTTGCCACACTTGAACCACAAGCCTTGGCCCAGGACTGTGAGGGTAACCTGGTGTCATTACCAAGTCACATCACCCACACCGACGGCACCTCCCCGCCGGCTCCCACCCCGGGAGTCCACGCAGGCCCACAAACCGCCCGTGCTGAGGATTATTTACTACTTGTCTGTAGCTTAGCTCTCTTCTTCACAGAAATAAACTTGCTTTAAAAAGAAAATGATATATCCCTACCATAAACAGAAAAGCAGTATCATTTGCCAGAATTAAAATAACTACTGTATATAACTATTAACACTTAAAAAAATTATCCCCGTGCTGCCGCCACCTAAAATAAACCATCCCACACCCTGCGAAGCCCGGTTTTACTGCATGGGCTTAACCCTCCTTCTGTGTATCTGAGCCGGGACAAGTGAAAATCTCCAGTGTCCGACGCTGTTGGAATACAGTCCTAGAAAGCGGCGGGTGCTGCACTGGCTCCTCCCGCTCCGAGGCCCTCCACTTACTGTAGAGCTCTTCATCGAGAGCCTTGACTTTGCCCCTTTTCTTGACCAGCTGAATGTATCTTTCTTTGACGTCATCATTATTCCCATCGATTGCCACACCTGTGATGTAGACGTTATTTGTTATATTGGAACTTAAGCTTTTTCTCACACACTTGGCACAGGTGCTCCACAGGGCCAGGGCTGCGTGCCCCGGGCTGTCCGTTTACGGCGGGTTGGAGAGCTGGACAGTTTTCAGGAAATCTACTTTGAAAGAGGCTTAACAGCAAGTGGGGAAGCTCCTGCCTCCTCCCGGGCCACAGCTGCCCCCAGCCCCGCTCCTGCCCAGGGTGAGCCCCTCGGGACGCTTCCCCACTGCAGGTGCTACCAGGCCCTCGGCTGAGGGCAATGGGCCCAAGCAGGGCATTCATCCCAAGGGCTCCCCACATTGTGACATTTTCGTTGCATTTCCACTGCGTTAGTCAGTGTTTCTCCCATCCTCTATCGTAAGAGTCAACGGGGATCTAAAATAATCGGGATCCCCCTTTCTCCTCGGGCTGCATAATTAAACAGGGTCAACAGACTAAACATCCACCTCTGTAGTGAGTGGAGGCCTGAACTCTGAGACAGCCACCTGGTGCAGCGCTGTGTAGCCACTTAGAAACCTACTTAGAAAGACTTTAGGATCGGCCGGGCACGGTGGCTCACACCTATAATCCCAGCACTTTGGGAGGCCAAAGCAGGTGGATCACGAGGTCAAGAGATCAAGACCATCCTGGCCAACATGGTGAAACCCCAATTCTACTAAAAGTACAAAAATTAGCCAGGTGTGGTGGTGGGCACCCATAATCCCAGCTATTTGGGAGGCTGAGGCAGGAGAATCACTTGAACCCGCGAGGTGGAGCTTGCAGTGAGCCGAGATAGCGTCACTGCACTCCAGCCTGGGTGACAGAGCGAGACTCCATCTCAAAAAAAAAAAAAAAAAAAGAATGAAAGAGTTTAGGATCATAGAAATGCTAAGTGAAAAGAGAAGAAAATAAAATTACAAAATTGCATATTTTTTGTAAATATGCAAATATTGACGTACAACACCTCTTCCCCTTTCCACCACAGACCACCCCAACAGACAAGAGCGACCAGAGCGGGGACCCAACGACTGGGGGTCGGGTCCTTGTTTAAGGCAGGCACCTCACTGAGGTAGGCCTGGCAAGCGCAAAGCTGTGTACACTCAGCGTTTACACTTGATGAGCTTGGAGGCCCACATGCCCCCAGGAAACCATCACCGCAGTCTATGCCATCAACCTATCACCTCCGAGCGTCTCCTCCTGCCCTCTTTATGTATTGCTTTGTGTGTGATAAGAGGACTTAGCACACGCTCTACCCTCTTGGCTGGGCTCGCTGGCTCACACCTATAATCTCAGTGCCTTGGGAGGCAGAGGCAGGAGGATCACTTGAGGCTACGCCGGGCAACACAGTGAGACCTCATCTCTACAAAATCAAAAAATTAACCGGGTGTGCGCCTGTAGTCCCAGCTGCTGAGGCGGCTGAGGGTCGCCTGAGCCCAGGAGTCTGAGACTGCAGGGAGCCAATTTCTTGGAACTGTACTCCAGCCTGAGCGATAAAAATAAAAAACTACCCTTTTGGCAAATTTGTATGTGCACAATACAGTGTCGTTCAGGTCCGTCACCGCGCGCTGCAGGGCAGCTGTCCTGGACGTACTCACGCGGCGTGACTGCGGCTTCGTACCCTCTCTGCTTCCTGATGGGGGACTTCTGATGAAGGGAGTTTTCTGGGGTTTTCTACCCTTGTTCCTTCCTTCTATTTGTCTACGGTTTTCTAATTTCTTTAACGGACAAGTGTTATTTTTATATTGAAAAGAGATGTTAAAAAGTAGCAGAAAAATGCCCAGGTTGTACACCCCCCTGCAGAGGACATGGGTGAGCCCAGAGCAGCGGAGCCCCGTCCCCAGCCACGAGGCGGGCGGCTGCAGACCCACCTGCCGAGTCATAGCCTCTGTACTCCAGCCGCTGCAGGCCCTTGATGAGGGTTTCAAAGATCTCCTTCCTGGTCCGGGGGACTCTGTAGTTCATGTAGGCAAAGATTCCTGTTCCAAGAGAAAAAAAAATGGCGCATTCATAAAATACTCAGCTCGTGTTTGGAAGAAGACGCTTGTGGGGATGCACCAAGGTGGCATCACAAAGCGCTCCCAGGGGCTTGTGGAGGTGGGTGTGCCCCTCCCCGGGCACAGCTGAAGAACAGCGCGCCCCTTCTTCCCCCTGTAACCCCCAGAAAGTCTATGTCACGTGTCTCGGGCTGGCAGTTTCACTGCGGAGAACTCATCCTATGCTGTACTTGCAGGAGGCAGCTTTCAGTGTGGCAACGTCCATAAGAGAAAAGGCAGCCATGAAACTCAACCACCTTGGGACATCCCGAAGTCCCCACCTCCACGCACTCCCCGGTTTGCCGCGCACACACCTAGGAGTGCCACAGGAAGTGACAGCAGCCCCTGGGGCAGATGGGATGGGCGCCGGGGACTTTGCTTCCACAGTCCCCTTCTCCGTAAGGCTGGAGCTTGGCCTTAAATAAGCACTACGTGAGCCCGGGAGCGGTGGCTCACGCCTGTCATCCCAGCACTTTGGGAGGCCGAGATGAGCGGATCACCTGAGGTCAGGAGTTCGAGACCAGCCTGGCCAACATGGTGAAACCCCATCTCTACTAAAAATGCAAAAATTAGCCAGGCGTGGTGGTGTGTGCCTCTAATCCCAGCTACTCGGGAGGCTGAGGCAGGAAAATTGCTTGAACCAGGGAGCTGGAGGTTGCAGTGAGCTGAGATCGTGCCACAGCACTCCAGTCTGGCAACAGAGCTAGACTCTGTCTCAAAATTTAAAAAGCACTACTTTTACGACAGCAAGAACAAAACCATCTCATGCCCCTTGGCCCCTGCAGAATCCTTATGTTCAAGGTAGGCCTGAGTCAAGAAGATTTTGTTCCACTTGACTTTCTGTATTCGTATTTCAAGATAGTATTTTTCCAGATAGAAAGTTAGCCGTTGTGGTGTTGGTTCCGCCTTCCAGATTCCTGCACTCCTCATTTGTGATGACAGATCCTTGATCTCCTCTCTCCTGCCCTGTGCACGCCCCATTCCCATCCCGTCATCGCTCTGTCCTTTCATCCTCTCTCCCACCACTTAGGAAAACCTGCCCACCTCAAAGCTCAGCTCCAGCCCCCGCCCTGGGCGGGTGTGCTCCTGGCTCTGGCCACCTCAGTGCTCTCACATCATGGGATACCCATAGTCCCCACCGAGGGCACAGGCTGGTGCTTCTATCTTTGTGTTCCTCACTGTGTGTTGGCACCCAGTCCTGTTCACATGTGGAGCAGAATATGTGATGAGTGTGTATCCACATCCACAGAGGGAGGCAACAGTGCGGGTCATAGAAACGTCACTGGGTTTCAGGCATATTCACAGTAACTGTCCTAGTCGGCTTGGGCTGCTGTAACAAAATACCACAGACGGCCTGGGTTATAAGCCACAGACATCTATTCTCACAGCTCTGGAGGCTGAGAAGTCCAAGATCAAGGTGCCGGCAGACTCAGTGTCTGGTGAGGACCCATTCCTCACAGTGACTTCTCATTTCAACCTCATATGGTGGAAGGGGCGGGGGTCTCTCTGGAGGTTTTATTTTTTTGAGATGGAGTCTCGCTCTGTGGCCCAGGCTGGAGTGCAGTGATGCGATGTCGGCTCACTGCAAGCTCCGCCTCCTGGCTTCACACCATTCTCCTGCCTCAGCCTCCCGAGTAGCTGGGACTACAGGCGCCCGCCACTACGCCCAGCTAATATTTTTTGTATTTTTAGTAGAGATGGGGTTTCACGGTGTTAGCCAGGATGGTCTTGATCTCCTGACCTTGTGATCCACCCTCCTTGGTCTCCCAAAGTGCTGGGATGACAGGTGTGAGCCCCCGCGCCCGGCCCCGCAGTTTTTAATTAAGGGCACTCCTCCCATTTGTGAGGCCCCTGTCCCCATGACCCATTCACCTCCCCAAGGCCCCACCTAGTGACATCGCCATGCAGGTGAGGATTTCAGCAGACAATGACGGGGGAACACAAACTCTCAGACCACAAAGGCAACTCGCCTTACCGAGAACGCCCTGTGTGCCGGGCACTGGGCCACCAGGTCCCAAACAGCCTCTGAGGCTAGTCCATGGCCCTCCTCTTAACTTCTGGACCAGAGCCACAGGGGAGCCTGTGACTCGTCCACAGCTAGAGTGGAACCAAGAATCCCCAACTCAGGACTTAAACATTCCTACCCACTGGCCAGTGCCCTGGGATGGAGGCCACGAGGGTTACAAGAAGGTTTATTTTCCCAACTATGTTTTGCTGGGATGAGAGAAAGATCTGATCAGGATTGAAATGTTTCCAGAGGTGAACCTCAGAGAGGACAACCTGCCCACAGATAACAGAGAGTTGACCGTGATTATACACGAAACCACCTGGAACATCTCTGGTCGTTGAAAGATCAGATTCATGTCAATACGCTACATCTGAATAAATGATTAAACCTCAATGAAATCAATGTTATATTCCTGAACTGTGAGCGAGGTCCCATCATATAAACTTCATTAATCTACAAACAGTCAAAAATAGGCAATAAAATTAAAGAGTACTATAAATTATACTTAACATGCTTCCTGAAAGCTACTGTATACAGAATATGTTTGCACACATGTACTAAGGTAGGGGATTTATACATAAAAATATGTACACTGTGCTTTCTGAGCAGTTATAGGCGTTTTCTTTTAAAATCTGCCAAGGGCAATTTTCTCGGTAGGCTATTTCTGTCCTCCTTGCCGTCTTTAGGTCAGGTGAGAGGAGCTGAATGTAAGGGCTGTGTGTGCAGTTCAGGCCCTTCTCCGGCAGGGCCGAAGTGCCCCCAGCGAGGGCTGCACAGGGCTGCTGCTGCTATTTATGGTTCCAGAGGCTCACACGACAGCCCCCAAACCTCTGGGCATGGGAGGTACTTTTGTCACCTTAGTTTTTAAAAAGATAGTTATTTTTTGATGTGGTTTCACTGTCTCCCCACCCAAATCTCATCTTGAATTGCAGCTCCTACAATTCCCCCATGCTAGGAGGTAACTGAATCATGGGGGCGGATCTTTCCCATGCTGTTCTCGTGAGAGTGAGTAAGTCTCACGAGATCCGATGGTTTTATAAAGGGGAGCTTCCCTGCACAAACTCTCTTCTCTTGTCTGCCGCCACGTGAGAGGTGCCTTTCACCTTCGTCATGACTGTGAGGCCTCCCCAGCCATGTGGAACTGTGAGTCCATTAAACATTTTTCTTTTGTAAATTGCCCAGTCTTGGGCATGTCTTTAACAGCAGCATGAAAATGGAGTAATACATCTTTGAATGTCAATTAAAAATTTTTAACAGTTTTCTTGAGATATAAGTCATGTACCATAGCATACTCCCATCTAAAGCATGCAGTTCAGTGGTTTAGTATATTCAGAGTTGTGCAATTATCACTATTCATGTTTAAGTGAAATCTTTTTTCCTTTTTGAGACAGGGTCTCGCTCTGTTGCCTAGGCTGGAGTGCAGTGGTGTGATCTCAGCTCACTGCAACCTCGAACTCCCAGGCCCAAGCTATCCCCACAGCCTTGGCCTCACAAAGTGCTGGGATTACAGGCATAAGCCACAGTGCCCAGCCTTGGTGAAATTTTCATAACATTAATTATTCTAAAAACAACCAGAGGCCGGCACAGTGGCTCATGCCTGTAATCCTAGCACTTTGGGAGGCCAAGCCGGGCAGATCACGAGGTCAGGAGTTCGAGACCAGCCTGGCCAACATGATGAAACCCTGTCTGAACTAAAAAAATTAAAAAATTAGCTGGGTGTGGTGGTGCACACCTGTAATCCCAGCTACTCAGGAGGCTGAGGCAGGAGAATCTCTTGAACTCGGGAGGCAGTGGTTGCAGTGAGCTGAGATCGCGCCACTGCACTCCAGCCTGGGTGACAGAGAGAGACTCCATCTCAAAAACAAAAACCAAAAAAGAAAGAAAGAAAGAAACAAACAAACAAACAAACAACCAGAAAATTCCCTGTGGGGACATGGTCCAAATCTGGTCAACGTAAAGACCACAGTTAAGCGAGGGAGGGAACAACTCAATAAAATCTTTGTTGGAGTCTTTTACACTAAACTTTCCTGGCATCCTGGGCTGGGAACGTTCTAGAATTATACCTGTACCCCCCTAAGGGAAGCAGACATCACAGATGACACAAAGGTTCAGAAATGTACCCACTGCCAACTCTGAAAAGGTTTTGCATCTGAGTGATATTCCCGAGTGCTTCATGAGTCAGCTCTGCATCTCCCCCCTGCAGCTCCCCTGCCTCCCAGCCAGGCTTCACTCCTGCACGCACGTCAGGCGAGAACGTTCGGCAGGCTCCGCAAGGCGCCTCTGACTTTCGGACCCACGACAGCCTCCTGGACAGCAGCAGGGGTGTAAGGGGTCCTTGTCCTCAGGACCACCAGCTGGGTCCGTACCCAGGCACAGCATGGCAGTTCACTGCAGTGAGAAAACTTGCCAAGGAGTGGCTTTCACCATCTTTGCACAAGAACGCATAAATCTCATTTTCCCCACAAGCCCTCTTGCATAGTGACATCTCTTCAGTCGTTTCTTTCAAGAAGGAAGCTCTGTTTCTTTCCTTTTGTAGCTCATCCTCTTGGCTGGATCCTCCCTGCACTCTACTGCACTCAAGTGAATAAAACAGCATTCACACTGTGCTCTGATTTTTTAAAAATAAAACACAAAATAAAATGAAGCTCCTTTCCCAGGAATTTCTCCTGCTGTTTACATCAGAATTCCCTTTTGGAATTCCTTCCATCCATAAATAAGAGCTACGATGAGAATCCATTTTTTAAAACCTATGAGGTCGGTAAAGATCAAACAGTTTGACAGTGAGAGTTTAAATCTGCATACTCTCTTTGGAAGGCAATTTGGCAATCTCTCAAAATTAAAAAAGTACACATCTGTGGACCAGAGCCGTTGGGCTTCTAGGAAGGTATCCAGCGGACGTCTTCACAGAGATGTGTGTGCACACATGTGAGGATGGCTGCTCAGGGCTCTTGTGGTTGTCGAAGACTAGCGACAGCCTGATGTCTGGCAGGGGCCGGGCAAGAGACAGTGCAGCCACACAGCAGGGCCTTTTGGAGGCAGCTCTCAACAGAGCAAGGGAAAGCTGGCATTCTCTTCGAAGGCAATGTACATCTCCAAGATGTGTCAAGGGGAAAAGAAGCTTGCAGAACATGAGTAAATTATGCAAGGGTTGGGGGAGGAGCATGGAGCATTTCTAGAAGGGCACCCGCCCAGAGGGCCGTCCGTGGTAGCCTCTGAGGTCACTGGACGTCGAGCAGAAACTTCCTTTCCACTGCGCGAGTCCTCTTTAGACGGTTAAGACGTTTCACCGTGTGCCAGTATAATACGTGACATGTGCCCCTACGTGAATGAGGTGGTGGAGAGAACATCATCATTATCTAGATGCCAGATAATGTCTAAATAGGCCAAGACTTCATTCCATCCACCAGGAGATGTCCTAGCCAAGGCCTGAGGGTTGACATGGACCAGCTGTTTGGACAGTGGTGTACACGACACAGACCTGCCTGGTTCACCCTGATTTCCTGTGGCACAGGCATTCCGGTGAGGGGGACCCGAGAGCTTCTGGGGACAGGAGGAGTGATCATGCAGCACCTGGGACCCTGGCCAGGCCGGGCCTCTGTCTGGTTCTGCTTTCCACCAGTGCTCTAACCCTCCTGGCATGTCCGAAGCACCAGGACCACAACGGCCCTTTCCTCTGCAGGGGACGCCAGCCCTGACCTGGCCAGGCCCTCTTGCCCGTCGACCTCTCCAGCGGGGCCGGGCTCACCTGACTTAGCTGGTCCCCAGTTCCACTCCCCTGAAGAACAACAGCCATACGAGGGCTATAAGAAGGGGCGACCTGAGCACATGCCCCAGCCTTAAAAACACCAGCCCAGGGCCACCCGCCTGGGTTGGCTTCCTCCCTACCACTGCCATTCACCAGCCAAGGCACAGCCAGAAGCACAGAGGCCATGGCCAGTGCTGGAACCCACCTCGAACCCCAGCTCCACCCCTTGATTTTGGTGCAGCCTCCAGCAAGTTACTGAACGTTCGGACCTCAGTTTCCCTGTCAGTGAAACAAGGGTGATGGCTACAATAGTGCCTGCCACAGGGCAAGGAGCTTGAGAAGTTATCCCTTGAGAGATCATCATTCAATAAAACCAAGGGGGAAATAGTACCATTTACTGTCATTTCATCTTGGCCTTCTGCCTGGGGAAATAATGGTTAAACCAAATGTGTTACTTGGCTGTGGCTTGATAAAGATTTAATTCATCTGTAAATAGTTCTCAGGCCCACGAGGCCGCATTGCTGTACTGGGTGCTGCAAGCTACCGGGATGGACCCATCAGGGGGCCTCACTGAGGGCTCCAGAGAAGGACAGGGATGCACAGGGACCTCCCAAGCCCGCAGAGAAGGTGGGAAAGGGCTTCCCGCTGGGGTGGGAGTAGACAGCTCTTTGCAAAGCTGGCTCTTGCTAGCTCTTTGCAAAGGTGGTTCTGACCCATTCTGCAGGTTTTAGCAGACAGGTTCCCTATGCGAGCCTTTCCCGCCGCCTTTTCCAGCCACACAGCCCTGGTTTTTCGACGCAGCACTTGCTTCCTTGTGTTTTTCTTCGGCTCCCTGATGGATTGTAACCTTCTGGAGGATGGGACCACATCTGTCTCATCCATTGCTGAGTCCTGAGCACCTGGCCCGGGGCCTGGCACATCTTAGGTGCTCAATAAATCCATGTTGAGTGAACGAATAAATGAACAGGTGGAGGAATGCCAGAGAAGGTAGCCTTTGCGCTGGGCCTGAGACAGCCACCCTCCGCCAAGCACAAGCAGCTCTGCTCGCTGCGACCCACAGCAAGGACAAGAGAGACACAAAGGCAGTGTCCCCTTACCATGGGAGCACGGCGCCACCAGAGCTCTCAGTTAACCCCAAGACATTCAAACACAGAGGCTTACGTCCCCCCGCACAACAGCCCCAGCCCCATGCACTGTGAGGATCCCAGAACCGGCATAAGGATAGCCTTCTAATCAAACGAGCCAGGACCTAGGGAAGGCCCCCAGCACCCTGCTGCGTGGCCTGCAGGGTAGACCACCATCTACAGGGGCTCCCCACATGCCAACCCTTCCCAAACCTCACCTCCTCTAATCCTCACGACATCGTGTGCCAAGAAACTGTGGTTCCCAGGGATAGAGATGGCATCTCAGGCTCCACCTCCAAAGACTTGAGTAGTTCACAGCCAGGTCTGCCTGACTGCAAGCCTGGGCTCACCACTTCTACCCCCACCCCCCCCCACAATCAGCACAGAAACCTACCCCAAGGAGAGAGACATAGCTCACACAGAGGGTCCCTGGCTTCGGGGGAGATGCCCGCCTAGCACCAGATGGGTCCAGGACAGGTGCAGCCCCCTGAGAGCCAAACCCCACCACAGGACAGTCCAGCTTCCAACTCCACCTTTTTTTTCCTATTCGGCCCCCTCCCCACGAGGGTCTCGGTGACCACGCAAGGCACGTTCCAGCTACGTCCCTCTCTCGTCCTCTCTGCCCCGGGGGACCACCACCTGAAGTCAAGCCCTCCTGCTGTCTGGCCTGAGCCCGCCTTGCTTCCCATGCCATCCTGTAGTGTCCGCCCTCTGGGTCCCACTCCCGCAGGGTGCCCTCAGCCCAGTGCATGCGCCCTTCGAGTCCCCAGGCCTATGCACATGTGATGCCTCCTCCAACCCCCTACCCCAAATGAAGATCTTTCCCTCCTCTGAACCCCTTTTCCATCTTTCCGCCCCCTTTCCAAGGCCTCTGTCGCTTCCTGCCTTGATCTACTGCTCTTTCCCGGCCTCCACTCCCAGGGCTGCCCGTGGCGTAGGCATCACCGGCAGGCGACAGGATTTTAAGTGAGCTGAGAATGGGACAGCAAATGACACCAAACTTCTTTGGGGGAAAGTCCTCCCCTTTCTGTTACTCTTCTTAGCTTGGAAATCTCCTCGCAGAACTGAGAGGGAACAGACATCAGGCCTAGCAAACCTGGGAGCAGTCTTATTTCTCACACTGAACTGACAGGGGATGGACTCAGCCAGGTGGCGGATGCTGAGCGCCCAGAGGGGCTGGGCAGGGAGGGGCCTTCGGGTTCCCAGGAGCCTGCAGAAGGTTGGGATTGAGAGGCCAGGAGAGCTGAAGGCAGGAGGGCCTGAAAATCAGGCTTCATGGAAAGTCCGAGATACAGGAGCCTGGAGTTCTTTTTAAATAAAGGGAGCACTTTGCAACCTCTGCAAAGATGGCCCTGGGCCAAGCATCCTTCCCACCGGCAGGAGAGCCCAGGTGGCTTGGAGAAAGGCCCGGTCTGGGGGCAGAGGCTGCCCTGGCCCCACCACCCAGCTTGGTCATGTCCCCTGTGGTCACCCACCCAGAGCTTCCAGACAGTCTTTCAGGGCCCTATCCTCAAAACTGATAGACAAAATGAACCGGGAAAGGTCCCAAAGGGAGAGGGATGGAGAAAAACTCAAGGGGATTCCAGAAGGACTTGTCATGAGCCCTCCGAGAGGAGACTGTAGACCCTTTGGCCCAGCTCACTGCTATGACCTGGGGCTTCCAGCACTTCCTCTGTACAAGGCCCGAGAGATCACACAGGAAGTCAGGAGCAAAGACACCACGAAGGAGCACACGGGCAGGGGCCTCTGAAGCTCAGGGTTCAACCCCCAAGTGACAGATAACGACAATGACCAGCGCAGGGAGGTGACATTCCCTGGACACCCAGCCAGAAGGTCAGCCGCACCAGGGCACTGAATTCCTGGGATTTTCTTTACACCCCCCGGAGTGCTGAGGGCGGGGGGCGGGGGGGCTCGTGGGGGGGTGGAGGGTGGGGGGGTGGTGGTGGAGGGAGGAAGGGTTTGCGGCCTGGCGGGGTGGGAAAGACTCCACTTCGCAGCAGCCAGGTTGGGCCCATGTTCTGATTCTGGTGATGCTGTTTTGGAAAATCTCTCCAACTTTCCAAGCACAGGCTTCCCAACGAAAGCCCAGCCCTCACTGCGAGTGAGGAGACCGTTCCAGGGAGAGGCCCAGCCAGTGCCCCACACAGGAGAGGCTGGCTCTGGGGAGCTATGTCACCACCCACCCAGGCCGGGACTCTCCCCTCAGAGAGTCTGTCTTTCTCCCTCCATCTGGTGCTTCTCAGAACTGAAGGGACTGACCTTTACAGTCCATGAGCCTCCTAGAGATTAGATAATATCCCAGGTCCCAAACTGCATTACTTCCTGTCTCCACAGAAGAGTATGGCCAAGTTGAACGTGTGCCTCAATGAGTCTCATGAAATTCCCGAGCGTGTGCACGTGTGTGCCTAGGCCTGCCTGTGTGTTTTGGGGGAAGAGGGACAGGTCCACTCTCCTGGGTGAGGCCCACAGGTGTGGGGAGTCCCCTGGGCCTTGGGCTAGGGCTGCTGAGAAGCTGTGGCCTCTCTGACCATCCAGCCCTCATTCTCATACACTAGGAAAAGTCACTTGGTGAGGTGGGGATGCCAATTCCTGCCACCTCCTCGCAGAAACAAGATCAAAGCTGGAGGTGCTGTGCATGCATGTGATCCCACGCCAGGCTCTTTCAGAAAGGCAGAGGAACCTGCGGGCCTGGCGGGGGCCCTGAGCAGACCCAGCACCTGGCTCAGGGTGAAAAGGGGACTTGGCTCCCCTGGAGACAGCCCTAGCCTGCCCCAGGCCTCTTCCAGACCCCAGGGGTTAAAGTAACCTCACCATTGGAATCCATGAGATAACAGACTCCGCTTCCTGCGGTCACCCGGACAGGACATTTCTTTTTTTTTTTTCTTTTTTTGAGACAGAGTCTTGCTCTGTCACCAGGCTGGAGTGCAGTGGTGCGATCTCGGCTCACTGCAACCTCTGCCTCCCGGGTTCAAGCAATTCTCCTGCCTCAGCCTCCCAAGTAGCCGGGACTACAGATGTGCGCCACCACACCTGGCTAATTTTTTGTATTTTAGTAGACATGGGGTTGGTCAGGATGGTCTCGATCTCCTGACCTCATGATCCGCCTGCCTTGGCCTCTGGAAGTGCTGGGATTACATGCATGAGTCCCTGTGCGCAGCCATTTCTATTTTTTAATAGAAAAGTTGCTAGTGTCCCTTTCATTCTTACAGTTTCACCAAAAACAAAGGGGGAAGTGACATATACTCTAAAATTTAATTAAAAGAAAAAAAAAACTTAAGAAAAGAAGGGGACAGGTACAGTGGCTCATGCCTGTAATCCCAGCACTTTGGTAGGCCAAAGTGGGAGGATGGCTTGAGCCCAGGAGTTCAAGGATGCAGTGAGCCATGACTGCCCCACCGCATCCCAGCCTGGGTAACAGAGTGAGACTCTGCCTCTAAAAATAAAAATAAAATACCTAAATAGTTCAGTTGTTTTATTGTGGAATTCATTTTAAAAATTTTCTCTCAAACATATAATCTCAAATTAATCTCTCTTAATAAACTAATTTTGCTAGATACAAAAATAATCTCTCAATTGAAAAGCACTGTTTACTGACGCTACACCATAAAGATATAAAAAGAAGGTTTTTCTGAACTTGGGAAACTCCTGAGGAGACAGTGGACGGCTGCAGCCAGCACAGAGCCTGGAGCAACACAGCCACAAGCCAAGGAATGTGGCAGCCCCAGGAGCTGGGAGAGGCTGGCGACGGATTCTCCCTGGAGCCTCTGGAGGAGGCACAGCCCTGGAGGTACCTTGATCTGGCCGGGTAGAACCGATTCTGGACCTGTGGCCTCCGGTACTGTGAGAGAATACATTTCTGTTGTTTCAAATCAGCAAGTCTGCGGTCATGTGTTACAGCAGCCCGTGGAGACCACCGCACCAACCAGGACAAAAGATGGTGACGTCAAGGCAAGGGCTTCACCCTCTGGCAGGAACTAAAGATTCTTCAACTCTTCACAGTGATTGTGGTTTTTTTCTTTTTTCTCCCTCACGGATTACTCAGTGCAGTATGGGACGCACAGGGACGGTTTACAAATTCGCGGATGGGAAGCACAAATCCTTCCTGCCAAATCCCCAGGCATCCCTGGTCCCTGCTGCCATGCCCTGGCTCATGCTGTGCCCCAGTCCGGCGTGCCCGCCACCGCCTCCTCTCTGCAGGGCTTGTGCTTGTGTCTGGGCCCTTGTGGCACTGCCCCAGGTCCCTCCCTTTCTTCCTAGGAAAGTCAGCTCCTGCCTCTGTTGTGCAGAGTCCCATCAGTGAGTGAAGCAGCTGGGAAGGACTGGGAGAACAGAGGAGTTTGCGTCCATCACCCAAGGGGTCACCCAGGCCCTATCTGGAAATAAGGACTCAGGGTTGCTCATCTTCAGATTTTATCAAGAGAAGCCAAAACTCCCACCTACGTATGTGAAATCCCCCAGTTTTGTACGTTGGTAACTAACATAGGAAAAGGTTAAAACTCCGTGACCCAAACAAAAAGATGTCTGCCTTCCCGGTTCCGCCAGTACTCCACCAGGCTGTAGCCCGTGCTCAAGGTCCTCCCTCCACAGCAGCACTGCCCCAATCGGCATCCCGTCCCTACTGGTGACCAGTCTCTGGACTGGCCCTGTGGCTCACCTGCCCCTTCTTTGAGGGGAGGACCACACCCATGAGATCTTCGAGTCCCCCAAGGCCTGGAAAACACAGGGCATTTCCACTAGTGGCTGAATGAAAAAGGAAGGAAAGGAGACAGAGAGGGAGGAAATATTGTAAATTTTCTGGTGCAGAAAGTCAGCAAAATGCCAGCAACTTTCAGAGTGTCATTTCAGCTAAATTCTCAGTGCACTGAACGTTTTTGAGAATCATCTGCTGTTTGCGGAGGATCAACTACTGCCGAGTCCTGGCTTCCCGTGAAAGAAGCAGCAGGATAAAGGACAGCAAGACATAATCTCAGCGGTGTCATCGCCAAGTGATAAGGAAGGGCCGTAGGTCTCCGCCCCTGTGGGAACGGCCCAAAGGATCTGAGACCCGAGGACTGCTCAGACGCCAGGTGCGCACAGACTTGGCAGGGCCTCAGCCTCCCCAGCGTAAAGTGAAGAGCTTATCTGGTTCTTTCTAGGAGCATCTTCACGATTCTTGCAGTATCCTTGTACTAACAGCATAATCACTACTTTTTTTTTTCTGTAGAAATTGATTAAATTTTCAAAAATTTAAATGAATTCATGCCAAAACAAAACAACCATAAAAGGAAAATCAGTATCACTTGTCATACATACTCAGACCATCATTCCCCCAAAACAGACCAATGTATTCAATTCTAGCCAGCTGCTACTGCCTGCTCTGAGCCAGGAATGGCTTCCCCTGTGCAAAGGATACTTAGCAAGTGTCAGAGATGTTAAGGACACATTAGCACCAAGTTGAAACTTTCTCCTGATGTTCTTGAAAAGGAAATAAGTTTCTCATGCAGGGATTCCACGACTTCCTGCTGAGCTGTGCCCTCCCCACTTCCCCCACCCTGCCCCCAGGCCCAGATCAGCAAATCTGGTAATTCTGAGAAGGCACCTAACCCAGCACACACTCTTTGATTCTGGCTCCGAGTGGGCATCCCCATGGACCCCCGCCACTCCTGAGCCCTGGGTGTCCTTTGGGGACCTCAAGCTCCTTCTCACATACAACCACAAGTCAGTACCAGAAGATCTGAGGATACAGGTGGTCACACCCCAAGCTCAACCTTTCCCTAGGAGACAACGTGTGTGTGACCCTTTAAGAAGCAGAACAAACACGCTTGTGATGTTGTGAGCTGGAGGAGGTAGAGCCCCCCCCAAAGCTCACAGAGACTTGGGAAAAAGCCAGATGCCAGTAGAAAGGAGGATGACAGGCAAGGGTGGCAGTGGGGGCAGAGGAGCATTCAAAAAGGAAGGGGAAGGAGAGCCTCTGGTGCCGGGGGGCAGACCCTCCTGGTTCAAGGGTCTCCTGCACAAGTCTGGTTCCAAGGCCACCAGCTTTGGTCAAGGGTCTTGAATGCCACACTGGGAGGTTTGGAACCCCCAGGGCTTGGACATCTGGCAAAACTGCCACCTTTGCCTCATCTCTGTCCCCAGAAACACCCACAGGTGGCTCTACACATGGCGAATGGCGTCTGGCAGTACGAGATTTTAGCCGAGGGCTCAGGAATTTCAACGGATGCCCGTTCAGCCAGGGTGAGGCTGCAACCCGAAGCAGGCTGCCCGCTCCGCCGTAGGTCGTTCCCTTCTGCTGAGCGGCGGCCTCCCAAACAAGGCCTGCACAGACCTCGGCCAGGCTCACCGCGGGCGCACCCCACCCCGGCCCTCAGCAAAGGCAGAGAGAGGCCTTTCATGGCTTCAGAAGTTCCTGCAGGTCCCCCAGCCACAGGCGGCTGGAATGGGTAACTGAATCCTACTCAAGGAAAAAAAAAAAAAGCACAGTGACCTTTTGTCCCAGCAGAAGTTCCCGGCTCTCTCCCGGCCAGCGGAGGCGGCCCAGCCAGGAGAGTAAAGAATTGCAGATGTGCGCTCCGTTCCGGGCCGCGGCCGCCCTCCCCACGGTCCCGCAGCCACGCAGGACAGCGCCCGACCGCCGCGGGAATCGGACGCCCGGCCCCGCTCCCCGCCCCGGACTCCGTCCAGTAGCTTCGGGCCGAGGCTCCGGCAGCGGCTGCCTCTTCCCCGCGCAAAGAGGGGGCAACACGGCACCAACCCTTCCAGGCACCAGACGTTCCTTTGGGGTCGCGAGGAGGACGCGCAGGCCCTGCTGAGCGCGCTGACGCCGCGGGGGCGACCCGGCGGGCTGGGGGGACGGCGGGGCGGGGTCGCCTGTCCTCCCCTCGGTGGGCGCGGCGGGCTGACCGGGATGGGCGCCCCGCACCCGGGATGCGCCGGCTGCCCGTGGCCGCCTCTGTGGGCGACTGGAGGAGTGGAGGCCAGCGGCCTCGGTGGGCACGGGGTGGGGACCCCTCCGTTACGGGGTCCAGGCCGGACCCGACCACGTCCCTCCCCTCCGTGGGCAGCGGGCCTCGGTCCCCTCACTATGTCCGAGACCGGGAGTCGGGTTGGGCATCCCCCGCCCACACCTCCGAGACAGCCACTCGGGAACGCGGCTGAGGGGCAGCAGGCCCGGCCGACCACAGCCCCTCGGTGCGGCCCGGGCAGCTCGGCGCCCCCAGCCAGGTCCCCGGCGGCTGCTCGCGGGCGGAGGCTGCGGCGCCGGGACCCGCGGGCGGCGCGGAGGAGGCGGGTCGGGCGGGCGCGGCACTCACCGCACATCGTGGCTGCTTCTCGGGTTCCTCCGCGGCTCCGGGGCGCTGCCTGTTCGGACGCTGGGGCGAGTCCGTGGGCTCCGTGCGCTCCGCGGGCTCCAGCTCCCGCCGCACGGCCGCCAGCGCTTATAACCCGGAGCCCTCCGAGGGGGGCGGGGACGGGGGCGGGGCATGGGCGGGGCCGGGGGCGGCGCCTCCCCGCCTGCCTGCTCCCATTGGCCCCCGGTTGTCGTGACAACGGCGGGACCCGGCCCCCAGGAGCCAGGGAGGGGCGGAGGGGCGGCTCCCGGGCGCGGGTCAGGCCCGTAAGGCGAGGGCGCCGGGCGCAGGTCCCGGAGGGGGCTTAGGGCCACCGGCCGCCGGAGTTCGGACCCCGACTCAGCCACGGATAGGCGTGGAAGCCGGGCAGGCCGGATCGCGCTGTGCCTCCGCGTTCCCGTCTGTGAAACGGGCTACCGGGGAGCTGCCTCTCGGGGGTGCTGAGAAGTCAGACGGTCTGTGTACGGCGCAGAGCGGGGGGTCCGGCACCGCTCGCCAGCCCCGGAAACCCGCGTGAGCCGCTGGTCCCGCCGCGCTCCCATGTGGGTGACGGGCTTGCTTCAGAGCTCCGCGAAACGCTGGGCCTGGGCCTCACCCTGCACGGAGAGAACTCCCGGGCTGGGCGGAGAGGTGGGAAACGGAGGCTCCCGGAGGCAGAAAAGGACTCTGCCAAGACCGGACCGCCGCGGCGGGGGCAGACTTCGAACCTGGGATTTACGGCAGAGCCCGAACTTGGAGGCGAGGGTTCCGCAGTTGTGAACAAAGCTGGAGGCGCCCCAGGAAGCCCCGACTCCACCCGCGCCCAGCTGCTCCCGGAGATCGTCCTGCGCTGCAGGCCCGCGAGGGCCCCGGGGGTTCCCACGCCTGGGGTCGGAATCCGGCCTCCGGTGAGGCACCGAGGCCTGCGTTTCTCCGCCCTGGTTCCCGGCCGCCCTCCCCTTCCCCCTGCACTCTGGGCCCCTCCTCTCCCGAGGAAGGCCACGAGAACCGGCCCAACGTTTGTGCACTTTGAAGCTGTTTTTCTTTTCTTAAAAGAAAATCCCGAAATTCTAAATAGATCCTCCTCAGTCGTGAAAGAAAAAAAAAAGATTTTTACATCTCGTCTAGAGCATTCGTCTGACTTAATTTCACCGCGACTCTGCAAGCCCTGGGGGAAGGAGGTTGTACCATTGGAGGGTTGAGAAAACTGAGGCTCCACGCCAGTGAAGGAGGGGGCTTAGGGGAGTCGTGTTGTTGGGATATCTCAGGGCGATTCAGGAGTCCCCGCGTTTGCCCGCAACCCTCCACTATGCAGGCTGGCTTTCCTTCCTTCCTTCTCTCATTCCTAAGTACCCACTTCACGCCTGTCAGGGTGTGGGTGCTAGAGATGAAAGAGATGAAAGAGAACAGATCTGGCCCTGCCCTCCTGGCACTTACAAGTGAAGGGGAATCAGACACTAAGCTCGTGGTTACACGGAGAGCTAAAAATTCCAGGTAGGATACAGGGAGGGGGCTGGGCCACCAGCGGAGAGGGTGCCAGGCTGTGCCTGGGACTGGGCAGGGCTGCACTGGTGCAGGTGGTCCAGAGCCTAGCGAAGCCAGGAAGGAGGGAGCTGCAGACGGTGCAAAGGTCCCCTGGGTGAGGGCTAGAACTTGAATGTGGAGATCAGGTTGTTTGGCCCAGACTGGCCTCCACTGTTGTAACTGAGGTGGGGACAGGGTGATGTCATCACCTTGTCTGGCTAGCACCAAGAACCCAGGAGCCCTGGGGTCCTAACAGGGTCCAAATCTGCCCTTCATCCTCCTGGAGGAGTCACAGCTCCATGGTGAGGAATGGCATGAGCGCACACTACCACCCCCGTGGATGCATCTGCAGCAGCTGCCGGCTGAGCATCACTTCTGCTTGGAGCACCAGCCCTCTGAGAGTCTGGGAGTCATTTGGGAGGTTGATGGCCTGGGCCTGGCCACATAGCCTGGGCAGTGGTTCAGAGGTCAGCATGTGGCCCAGGCTGGGATGTTGACAACTTGCTTCAGCACATGAGGGAAACCAGCAGAAAAGATGAGCTTGGCCTGGCACAGTGGCTTGGGTCTTCATCCCAGCACCTTGGGAGGCCGAGGCGGGAGAATCGCTCGAGGCCAGAAGTTGGAAACCAGCCTGGGCAACAACAGGGAGATCCATCTTTACAAAAAGTAAAAAAAAAAAAAAAAGAAAAAAAAGAAAAAACCAAACAGCCACACGCGCTGGGCGCAATGGCCCAGGCCTGTAATCCCAGCACTTTGTGGGGGCAAAAGTTTGAGATCTTTTGGGCTTGCTTGAGCCCAGGAGTTCGAGACCAGCCTGGGCAACACAGCAAAACCCGTTTCTACTAAAAACACAAAAATCAGCTGGGTATGGTAATGTGCACCTGTAGTTCCAGCTACTCAAGAGGCTGAGGCACGAGAATGGCTTGAAACTGGGAGGTGGAGGCTGAAGTGAGCCGAAATTGCACCACTACACTCCAGCGTGGGCGACAGAGCAACTGTCTCAAAGCAAAACAAAAACCCAGGTGTGATGGCATGTGCCTGTAGCCTCAGCTACTCAGGAGGCAGGAGGACCTGCTTGATCAGCCCAGACAACATATTAAGACCTTGTCTCTACAAAATAATTTTTTTAAAATAAAAAAGATGGCTTATCCTCTCCTGAGTGGTGTGGCCGGTAGGAGGATGTCCTGATGATGCTGGGGACCTTCTCATCACTTTTGCAGTGGGGTGGAGAGAGGCCACTGAAGAGTGGAGCAATCGGAGCAAGGCAGATGGATCAAGGATGGAGACGATACACATCAGAGCCTCTGGATTCAGCCAGATCTGAAACCAGGATTTATTCCTGGACTTCTCAGTATCAGAGCTCAATAAATTCTCATCTTTGCTTGGGGTACTCTCAAGTGACTTCTGTCATTTGCAACCAAGTAGAGTCCTGACTCTTTGATCATGCTGGAACTAAAGTCTGAAGCCCAGGGGAGTGGTTAGGCAGGAAGCCAGTGGCAGCCCGGAAAGGAGGCCTGGTCTGGATCAGGGGGCCCAGGCTTGGCCCTTTTGAAGGAGGGAAGATGCAGGGCCATGCCTAGGTGCCTCTCTCAGCTGGACCCCCATACCTATGCTTACAGGGGGAGCCGGGTGTGGAGTCTGCTCCTCACGGTTCCAGTGTCCACTGCCCATGCTGCTCTCCACGGCCGGCTCCAGCCACACTTTCCAGGAGTGCCTCAACCTTTCTGGCCAGCAAGTGAGCCAAAGACCTGGCTGCTTCACCTAAGCAGCTTTTGCAAGCACTTGATAGTTGGGAGATTTGCTCATTGATCTGGTTTCTCCCAAACAACCCAGAGATCTTCTCCCCTCCCCCAGGCTCTACCCCCAACACAAACCGTCCAGCTGGGTCCCACGGCTGTCCAGGTAGATGAGGAATGCACCTGCCATCCCCTGGCCACAGGCCCTGTTCAGCTGCTTTTCCCTGTGACAATCCCACTACGGTCTAGGGAGGGTTATGGGGCCCATGGTAGGGCGAGGGCCTCCTCCAACTCCCGTAGGGTCCAGGCTGGACTTTCACCAACTCTCATGCTGTCACCAGGGTCCTCTCTACCAGTTTCCAGCAGCCCAGCTCTGCCTGAATCTGGCTGCGCTATGGCTGCAGGGTGACCTGGGGTGGTCACCTGTTCTTCCTGATCGCCCTTTGCCCTTCCACATGTAGAAATGCCAGGCACATCTCAGTGTGGCCCAGAGACACAGCCCAGCCCAGGGACCACAGGGCCTCCTGAACTTCAGCAGAGGGCCCAGGGGGCTGGGGGTGCAGGGTGCTGAAGCCTGCAGCTGGGAGTCCTGCACTGGATCTCTCCATGGCGTGGGGAGGGAGATCCTAGGGGAATCTCTGAGTGGTGCCCACAGTGGGCAGTGGGTGGGGTTCAGGGAGCCCAGAGGAGACATCACAGGTGTCATGACTCAGACAGAGTGTCCTGCCTCGGGGAAGCCGATCCTCAGCTCAAACTTAAGATGATGGGGCATCAGGAGTAGCAGGGCTAAGGGCCAGACCTGGCATGGGGCAGGAAGCCACACCGCTCCACCCCCGCCCATCTTGAGAGGCTGGGATAGGGTGGATGGGGTATGAGTAGGTCACACACACACACACAAAATCCCCGGTTTGGGAAAATCTGAGAAAACTGATCTGGGGCCAGGATTCAAGACAGCCAGACGGGGAGAGCCAGGCAGGAAACCAAGGCAAGAATCCTTCCAAGGAGAAAGAAGCTGGCCAGGGGCCTGGAAAGGGGCAGGGTCATGTAGCTCAGGTTTTGTCCCGGAGATGGCTTCACCAGCAGCCCCCACCACCCCAGGGCTGAGGTGAGAGAGGGCCACACCCCATCCCTGTTATCAGGGCAGGCCGGGCTGCGCAGTGGGCCTCTCTCAAGTTCCTGGGCGACAAGGATCTGTTTCACCTTCTTTCTCGCTCCTGTGGGAACTTCGGAGGAGGTTTGCCACAAAGCTGAACTCATGCATTCTTTTATGATTGTAGGTTTTGTTTTTTTTAAATTGGGCTACACATACATTTTATAACTTTTTTCTTTTTTCTTTTGAGACAAAGTTTCACTTTGTTGCCCAGGGTGGAGTGCAGTGGCAGGATCTCCGCTCACTGCAACCTCTGCCTTCCTGCCTTCCTGCCTTCCCGATTCAAGCAATTCTCATGCCTCAGCCTCCTGAGTAGCTGGGATTACAGGTGCCTGCAACCATACCCAGCTGCTTTTTTTGTATTTTAGTAGACACAAGGTTTCACCATGTTGCCCAGGCTGATCTCTAATTCCTGAGCTCAGGCAATCCACCCGTCTTGGCCTCCCAAAGTGCTGGGATTACAGGCGTGAGCCACCATGCAGAGCCTGAACCCCTGCACCTGGCCAACTTTTTTCTTACAAAAGAAATACATGTTCATGCCGGGCGCGGTGGCTCAAGCCTGTAATCCCAGCACTTTGAGAGGCCGAGACGGGCGGATCACGAGGTCAGGAGATCGAGACCATCCTGGCTAACACGGTGAAACCCCGTCTCTACTAAGAAATACAAAAAACTAGCCGGGCGAGGTGGCGGGCGCCTGTAGTCCCAGCTACTCGGGAGGCTGAGGCCGGAGAATGGCGTGAACCCGGGAGGCGGAGCTTGCAGTGAGC